>NC_064616.1:293371433-293603933 GCF_023898315.1 Schistocerca nitens | reverse complement strand
AAAGCAATCCAGAAGTGTGTCGCTAAATTTCATACTGGCAGGTTCTATAAACATGAGTGTGTTACAGAAATGCTCAGTGAACTCAAATGGGAATCCCTGGTGGCTGGAAGAAATTCCTTCTATAAAACACTTTTGAGAAATTTTAGAGAAGCATCATTTTCAACAGATTGCAGAGCAATTCCGCTGCCACCAACATACATCTCATGCACATACAATGAAGAAAAGATAAGAGAAATCGGCACTTGTACAGCAGTATGTGGTCAGTCATTTTTCCCACACACTGTTTGTGAGATGAACCAGAAAGGGAATGATACAAGGCATCCTCCATCATGCATCCTGTAATGCCTTGTGAAACATGTGTGTAGATGTAGATTATCATCAATTATGAGAAGGTGGGCTGTGATCAACTGTGGTCAAACTTCCCTGGAAGATTATCCATGTGAAGGATACCCCAAAACTGCAATCACAGATGAAAATTCTGAAAAAATGCACAGTATGATAGTCAACTGTTGACAATTAAACATGTATGATGTCATATGAATATAAGAAGAAAGAGTATGGCACATTTTACTAGAAAAAATAAATATGAGAAAGTTTGCTGAAAATTCATGCTGCATGACCAAAAGTACCTGAGAGAATGAATTTCTCAGAATGGTTTGGACTGCTTTAAAAATAATGCAACTGTTTTTGTGTGACCACAGTCTTAACGGAAACACTTTTCTACAAACAAAGATTATTATATGTGATGCTTCATGGTTAAAAAAACTTGGCAGTTTCTGTGGCTCCAGCAGTCAGTATAGAGGATGTGACTGAAGAAAGGAGACCATCAGTCCTACCTATTTATTCACATTTGTTGATATGGAAAACCTGCACAGAGATACTTTCTAATCCAGTTGCATGGAACAGTTGCAGGAAGAACTGCTACCAGATAGCCTGGGGTAATTGAAGCACACGCTTCTGTCACTAACATTCCCTATAATAGCTTTCTACATAATGTTAGACAGATTGCTGCAGTCTGGGCCAATGATATCTGTTTATAATTCAATCAAGGATCTTCACAAATCTCAGATGACCTGATGCCAAAGCATTGTGAAAATACTTCAGTATGGTGCATCATAAATGAGCTCAGATGACCAGCAACCATTTCGTCACCAGTCCAAAACATTTAGAGACTGAATTAATAAAAAAAAAATAGAGAAAATCTAAGATTGTTAAGACTGTGGTTTTAATGGTTCAGGTATTCTACATAGTCTCCCTTCACTTGAGTACAATGCACAAAACATTCATAAAACCATTTGAAACTGTCAGAAAAGCCTTCCTTTGGGATGTTGTTTAACTCGCACATCACATTTGCTTCAATTTGGTTATGTCATCAACAAGTTAGCCCTTCATGAGAATTTCTGCACTTTGTCATATCGTGGTAGGTTTGTATTGGTAACGTCAAGTCTCATCACTCATCATGAGTTTTTCCACAACAGAAGTGTCCAAGGTTTTCATTTCAATCACATCATGGCTGGCGTCTGTGTATCTCTGATTTTGTTCGTGGGCCAAGGTGTGTGGAGCAAACTTTGCCCACGTTCATCTCTTCTGAAACCATTCTAGGCACTGTCTTGAACACTTGATTCAGAGTTGTCGCTCCAGTTGGATATGCCACACCTGCATGTCCACTCCTTAACACTGCCTGCTCACAACTGACTGGTGGAATGCACATCTGTTGTTAGTTCAAGCTGCCACTATGCTGATGTTGCTTGTACATCAGGAATGAAATCAGTCTCAGAACTTTTTGGACAGGCAGTGTACACAGTGTACATTCCACTGGCTCAGAATTCCTCTTATACAATGTGCTATCTATCATTCTGAATTCTTCTTTGACAGCTTCTTCCTTCTTTAATGCCTCCAATGGATTTGGCACCTTTGTGTTTGCATCCTTTTTTTATACTACTGTGATGTCATATTCCTGAAGTTTCAGTGCCAATCTTGCCAAACGTACTGATGGTTCCTACAGTTTTGTCAACTTACATACAAATAATAGTCAGTGTTTGCCATATAATAAGGATCAGATCTTGCTGACTGCCTAAATAACAACTAGACACTCTTTCGCAGTTTTAGAGTACTTACAGTACACTGGAGGCATCAGAAATCACTCTTTCAGTGCCTTCCTGAATTTGCGTGGGTCCCATAATCACTATTATCATTGTGTGGTTCCATTTCAGCAATATTGTCTAAAAGAGAGGAGCAATGAAGATGACATCTGCCCCCTCCTTAAGGATGCAGACAGATCTTTCTTGCTCCTTATTCCAAGAAAATCTGGTGTCACCCTACATCTATGTTTGTACTGGCCATGCCTTGCAAATGAAATCCTTTATGAAGTCTATGTAGTAGCAGCACACTACAAGGAAGCCTCTCACATCACAAATGTCCTAGGGAATTGGGTATCAGTTATGGCTCTTACTTTATCTAGATAGGAACAGAATCGGTTTCCTTTAACTAGGTGTGTAAACATTTTTATTTTTGTTGGATGACAGTGAGGCACTTTCTGTAAGTCAGGCAAAGACCTGTGTTGTGGACACACTTCAGCATAGTTGTTAAGTATTTTAGATGTTCTTCAAATGTTTTATTGAAAACAATATCACCACCATCTAAGTTACAAAGCCTTGTCCCTAAGATGTTGAAGCAGGTGGTCCACCAGGAGTTCAAAAATGGCTGGAGTGATGCACAGACTTTTTTCATTTTATTAAAACTTTAAAATTTAATTGAGCATTCTGACTGCTGATTAGAATTCATCCTGTCTTCAGTTAGACAATCACCCAGAGAAACCATAACTGTCTGAAATTGATGGAGTTCCAATTTCCCATGGTCTATAATTGCTTGTGAGAGCTGCAAGCCCCATCCATGGATAACATCATGATTGAATTCTGGTGAAACAATAAATTCAAAAGGCTATGTCCTGATATTGATAGTTATTCTCACAACACATGTTCTTGTTGGTTGAATGTACTTTCCATTTGTAACATTGATTACAATGGCATTTAAATCTCACACTGTAATTCTTTCTTCAGCTGGCAACAGAAGCATTCAATATGACAGAAAATGATACCTTAAGAGTCAACTACTGCCAGCCCAGTAGGTTGTTGATGAGGACACCAAAGTCATTTGGCAACATTATTGCAACCGTTGTAACGTGGATTTTTATCTGGGGTGGTCTTGTTCAGTTTTCCTGACTTCAGCATCTGGTTGAGTAATTAGAACCATTGTGTGGTGACAGGGAATGACCTTGTTCAGGATATGGTGATGAGCTTCAATCCACAGATCAGCTGTAGTCATTTGTGGTTGCCTAGTGTGCATTGATTTGCCTGTTGTTCAATATTTTATGGTGTAATAGTCATCAACCACTCTTCTTCTTTCTTTACAGGGGTTTTACAATGGATACATGTACATGGTGATCAAACCAGTAAGGGATCCCACGGTATTTGTGTTGTCAATAACCTCATATGTTGTATGATAGTCATGGTCTTAGTCCATGTTTCTGACTCCATTCCTCTATGTTGGTTTGCCTTGTTGAGATTGGTGTCAATGATCAAGAAAACTCTTCTCAAATTAGCTATGCAACTTACACCTGGCTGGATTCACTGCAACTATTCATGTTTGATGTCAAGACATTATCCCATCATATTTCTTCTCCTACTATTTGACATTTTAGTGATGTGATGTCCTGACGGCCTTGCCAGCTGTACAACATAGATGATTCTGTTGAACATGTTGTACTCTAGAATAGTATCTCAGCTTAGCAACATCCTCAGCAAATCACAGTTTGAATTTCAGAAGGGTCTCTACTGAGAATGTCATTTACATGTTCACTCACCAATTTTACAAGCATTAAATAATAAAATAATGCTGACTGGTATTTTCAGCAACCTAAGGCATCTGAATGTATGAATTATGGTATTCTTCTAGATAAAATGAAGTTTTATGGGATTGATGGTACAGCCAACCAATGGATAATTTCATATCTAACCAAAAGATTGCAGAAAGTTGTACTTACTAATTCAACCAATATTGTCTGGGGACATAATTCTGACTGGTGGAGAAATCATGTATGGGGTTCCCCAAGGCTATATCTTAGGTCCACTGTTGTTCCTCATAGGCATAAATGATCTTCTGTCTAATGTTCAACAACAGAATTAGTTCTCTTTGCGGATGACACTAGTATTGTAATCAATCCAAGCATACATACAGAATGAGAAGAAATGGTAAACAAAGTTCTTAAAAGTCTCATTGGTTTCCTGTGAATGGTCTCGCTCTCAATTTTAAAAAGACACATGTTCAGTTCTGCACATCTAATGGTACTACATCAATGATAAGTGTAACACATAGTGAGGAAACAATAAATAGTGCGTAAACTTAAAAAATCTTATATGTCCATATTGATGAGAATTTAAACTGGAAAAAGTAGATTTTGGTACTCCTAAAACAACTTAGTTCAGCCACATTTGCACTTGGAATCATTACAAGTCTTGCAGAGAGAGAAATCAGTAAGTTGATGCATTTTGCATATTTTGATTCAATAATGTCATATAGAGAATGTTGTGGGATAACTCCATCTTTAACAAAGAAAGTCTACAGTGCTCTAAAATGTGCTGTAAGAATAATATGTGATGCTCATCTATGATCATCTTGCAGACATTGTGCATTCTGACAACTGCTTCACAGTATATTTATTCCCTCATGAAGTCTGTTGCAAATAATCTACTGCAGTTCAAAAGGTATAATTATGTACATAGTTATAAAACTAGAAGGAAAAATTACACACATTACTCCATATTAAGGTTGTCTTTGGCACAAAAAGGGGTGCACAATGCTGCAACTAAAATTTTTTAATTACTTATCCTGAAGGAAGTCATTCACAAGATGTGCACAATGGGTGTGCAAATTGTCGTCCATGAAGATGAATGCCTCACCAATATTCTGCTGATATGGTTGCACTGTTGGTCACAGGATGGCATTCATGTATCACACAGTCGCCTTCCATGACCACCTGTGGCGTACGTCGGCTCACATAATGCCACCCCAAAACATCAGGGAACCTCCACCTTGCTGCACTCGCTGGACAGTGTGTCTAAGGCGTTCTTCCTGACCGGGTTGCCTCCAAACATATCTCTGACGATTGTCTGGTTGAAGGCATATGCAACACTCATCGGTGAAGAGAACATGATGCCAATCCTGAGCAGTTCATTCAGTATGTTGCTGTGCCCAGCTGTGCGGTGCTGCATGGTGTCATGGTTGCAAAGATGGACCTCGCCATGGACACCGGGAGTGAAGTTGCGCATCATGCAGCTCAATATATGCAGTTTGATCTATCTCAACATGAAAATGAAGTAATCCACTTTAAATATGATAACCCAAATATATTACATTGTGAATTTTGTAATTTCCAGGGAATTATAATTGATGGCAGGTTAAATTGGTCTGGGCATATTCTAGACCATCAAAAAAGACTCAGTGTGGCAACTTACCCCTGCATCTGGTTACCTATTGCACACAGTTTGAGTCATAAAACAACGTCCTGTGGCTGCACGAAAAGGATTATTCAACATGGTGATGTTGCTGTCAGGGTTCCTCTGTGCCATAATCTGTAGGTAGCGGTCATCTACTGCAGTAGTAGCCGTTGGGTGACCTAAGTGAGGCATGTCATCAACACTTCCTGTCTCTCTGTATCTCCTCCATGTCCGAACAACACCCTTTTGGTTCACTCCGAGAGGCCTAGACACTTCCCTTGTTGAGAGCCCTTCCTGGCACAAAGTAACAATGCGGACGTGATCAAACTGTGGTATTGACCATCTAGGCATGGTTGAACTACAGACAACACGAACCATGTACCTCCTTCCTGGTGGAATGACTGGAACTGATCGGCTGTCGGACCCCCTCTGTCTAATAGGTGCTGCTCATGCATGGTTGTTTACACCTTTGGGCAGGTTTAGTGACATCTCTGAACAGTCAAAGGGACTGTGTCTGTGATACAATATCCACAGTCAATGTCTATCTTCAGTTCTGGGAACTGAGGTGATGAAAATTTTTTTTGATGTGTGTATTTTTAGGGTAATCAACCATTAGCCAAAAAAGTCTTTGTTACACAAAAGAGAGCAGTTAGAATTGTGGGTGGAGGTCATCCAAGATATTCTTGCAGAAATGTGTCCCATAAGCTACAAATATTAACCATCACATCTCAATTTATTTTCTTTGGTTGTTTTTGTCTCTAATAACTATTTTCTTTTTACATGTAATAGTGCATACCATGGATCATAACACAAGATCTAGAAATGAAACTTCCCTTTAGATTAGAATTGTGTGCCAGACAAAGACTCGAACTCAGGACCTTTGCTCCCATGGGCAAGTCTTTACCAACTGTGCTACCCAAACATGACTCATGACCCGTCCTCACATCTTCACTTCTTCCAGCACCTCGACTCCTTCCTTTCAAACTTTACAGAAGTTCTCCTGCCAAACTTGCAACACCACCACTCCTAGAAGAAAGGATATTGCAGAGACATGGTTTAGCTACAGCTTGGTGGCTGTTTCCAGAGTGAAATTTTCACTCTGCTGTGGAGTGTGCTCCAGTATGAAAATTTCTGGCAGATTAAAACTGTACTGGACTGAGACTGGAACTCAGGACTTTTGCCTATTGCAGACAAGGGCCCAAGTTTGAGTCTAGTTCCAGCATACAGTTTTAATCTGACAGTAAGTTTCATATCAGAGCACACTCACCGTGCAGAGTGAAAATTTCATTCTGGCAGCATCCCTCGGGCTGTCGCTAATCCATGTCTCCACAATATCCTTTCTTCCGGGAGTGGTACGTAGTCTTGCAAGTGTCACGCGAGAACTTCTGTGAAGTTTGGGAGGCAGGAGATGAAGTACTGGCGGAAGTGAAGTTGTGAGGATGGGTTGTGAGTCATGCTTGGATAACTCAATTGGTAGAGCACTTGCTCATGAAAGGCAAAGGTCCCGAGTTCAAGTCTCAATCCGGCACACAGTTTCAATCTGCCAGGAGTTTCTTATCAGTGCACACTTTGCTGCAGAGTGAAAATTTCAACCTAGATCTAAAAATGATTTATGTAGAGATCTGGAACATCTAAGTCTTCTTCACCATTCTGCCACTAAAGTTTTCATAGCCCTTCCATCAGTTATGAAAACCCACATTGATGTCCCACCACATTTAAATTGAAATCAATATGATTATTTACTTTTTTGAGACTTTCTGTTTATAATGTGTTAGCCATAATTCATCTTCCTGGTTTAATGCATAATAAGAATTTACTTCACTTCATTAATTATAATAATGGATGATGAAAAAAGAAAGAGTCACCATGGTGGAACTCATTCCAGATAACCCAGATTGATTTAGGGAAACCAATGAAAACCACCACATCAGATAAACAAACCTATATACTTTTTGTATGAACAGTTTGAACTACATTTAGATTTATGTTAGTGAGTTACATTTATAACAGCACTATCAAGCTGATATGAAATTCATTTTACTGAATTACAGTCCAATAAGAAAATTAAGCTGTACTAAAGACTTCCTACCGTGAATAAAACTAATTTTTCAGGAGAAAAGCTTCCAGTATATGTTTGAATATTCCTACAGCAAATAGAAATTGTTTGCCAGGGGAAAGTCTCCAATTTGTGTTTGAAAACCTGTTTGGTCACAAACAACCACAGTCCTGAGGAAGCCTATTTTTCAGATGTATGTTGTGCTGCACACCCCTTTCTTTAACGTAGTTGGTTACATTCTTCAGAGATCTTATTAATGTGTGATATGTCAATCAAACAGAAATTGCACACATTTGTTACAAAAACATGTTTATATTACCATATGCTCTGTATTTTCCTGTACTCCTTGTGTAGTGCTTATAGTTGTTGGCTGGTGGTGAATAGGTCACTGGTGCAGTTCCTGCCATCTGTGGTTATTTATTATTTGGCATTTGTAAATTCTGGAAGGTTCTGGGACTTATTCATGTATGAATATTGTACACTGCTTAGGCAGGCAGTTTAGCTGAATGTACACTTTTCTGTGTGATCTATAGCTGTGTTTTCAATGTGATGTTTTAGTTTCTTTTGACAACATTCCTCTCATAAGTGTTACCTGTTCCTGGATTCAGCATCACATAGTTTGCAAAAGGAGCCAGGTCATCACTGACATAAACATTGCTATGGTTTGAATATGACTGCAAAAGTCATCGCCTTTACTAGCTGGACCCGAAACATAAACATTATATCCCCCTGCGGGCTGTATTGTAAAGGCATCAATGGATATGAAAGCATCAGTGATTCAGATGCATGTCAAGTATCCATAAGTGTTTTCGGGAGACACTGGTCAGGGTTTGATGAAATGGTTAAAGAATTTCTACCATGTCATCAAATACAACAGGTGTGTGACATGATGTGTCTTGCCAACACCTACTTTTTCTTGGACAGTGCAGCCCAACTGTAGTTTGATAACAACGAGGAACAGCTCACGAGATGGGAAAAATTCAAGGCAGAAATCAAAAAAACATTTGGTGCCAACTAGCAGCTGGACTGCAAATCCTTTATTGCAATGGAAGAACAGAACATATATGTTTTGGAGTTGTGTCACACAGTGAACCTGAATGTGATGGAAGCTGATGAAATTTCCCACGTAATGAACGGTGTGGCAGAAGGTATCGTACTCAGTGCTTTTCTTGAAGGATGTCATCACTTGACTAAGTGGTGCTAGCACATTGAGGCAATGCACTTTAAAAGGGCTGTTTATGGACAAGGTGACCCACCAACCACTCTGAGGGATCTATGCCCAATTGCCGTTGAGGAGTGGAACAATCTGGCCCAACAGTGCCATGGTGAACTTGTGGATAGCATGCCATGACAAATACAGGAATGCATCAATGCAAGAGGATGTGCTACTGGGTATTAGAGGTACTGGCATGTACTGCAATCTGGACCACCACCTCTGAAGGTCTCGCTGTATGGTGGTACAACATGCAATGGGTGGTTTTCATGACCAATAAAAAGGTTGATCTCTATTCAAATTTTCTGTACAGGTTCTGGAACTCTCGGAACTGAGGTGATGGAAAACTTTTTTTGATGAGTGTATTATACCATATGACACGACAGAGTGAAAACATTCAGAATAAGCAGCCCTGATAGCATTCATATCACTGACTGCGGTAACCAGATGCAAGGGTAAGTTGCCACACTGAGTCTTTTTTGATGGTCTAGAATATGCCCAGACCAATTTAACCTGCCATCAATTATAATTCCCTGGAAATTACAAAATTCACAATGTAATTTATTTGGGTTATCATATTTAAAGTGGATTACAAGTCAATGGCATCATCACACTGAGGCTCAGCGGAAGGCCAGATCGCCTGGCCAACCCCGTTTGTGCACTGGGGACTGCTTACTATGTGTATCTAACTTCACCACCTGTCGATTGTCTGAAACTAAATCCCTTGCTGCTGCTGTAAGTCCATGTGATTCAGCAATCTGGGCAACTTCAGTTAAAGAAGGGTGGGACAAGTCCATGGTCCTTGTCTGGACCTCAGGGCTGTGTGCTCATTGGACCATCATGTCAGTAATTAATCAGTCCACATACATGGTGGTAGCACACTGGAGACAATTAATTGCACAGGAGATTTGGCAAGTCAGTGATCCACGGTATGAGTGCCTGCCCTGGGCAGTTGTGATACAGTTTAAACTGCAACTGTGCCACCACCACATGCATTTGATATCCAAAATACTGTGTCAGCAACTGTCAGAATCCTGAAATATCAGTTTCTTGGGCTCAGTAGAGGGTTTCAAATTTTGCACAGCAGTATCAACAATACTCCTTACCTGGCAGTGCAGCAAGAGTTAGTGCTGGTAATTCTGCCTTTCCATACACTCATCGAAACTGGCTAATGGTATGAGGGTGGTGGAAGAGGAGGCTTTTGTGCAGGTCCCTGGCCTGCCACCAGTATGGTGTGATAGTAGATCAATTCTGTATTCTGTTTGAGTACCTTCTGCATTTGTTCCTGCTAAAGTTCGTGCTGTTGCTTCTGGAGACACAACTCTTCCTGCCAGCATTGCAAAAATTTTCAGTCCGTGGTAGCCACCAATGAACACTATGAAAAAAAAAAATGAAATAAAAGTGTCACATGTAGAAAAACATCCTCATTCACCACTTTTGTTGGCACAGACATGACAATGCCCCAAAGCCATGCTGTCAGCACAAACACCACTATTCTAGCCAATGGTGTGTGCTTGACCTGAAAGCTGGTTCGAGGAGAAGAAGAAAAACTCAACATTCAGGTCAATCTATGGAGCAGCAGAGGGTCAGAACACTGCAAAGAGACTGGCACAGAGAAAACCACAAAACATGATCAGTGCGAATGACTGAAACAACTAGCACTTGGAACCAAGACCATGGCACATGACTGCAGCCACATTCGTGTTAGTTGACCAGAGCATAAGAACTGACTGGCCCAGTTTTTCACTGCCAACAAGAAAACATCTGTGTTGACAGTTATGCCCATACGACACTCTGTGAGTGCCTTCTAGCTTATGATGCTACTCTGCCGCGAGACCCCTACCAGCTCATCTACATCCATATGCATGTACACTGGCAGTGATATTAAACTCACCTTTTGTAAATGTAACATAAAATTTATTGGATAGTGCATAAACACAAAAGAAACATCAACATGTTGGTGAGCTATCACTGTATGGTAGGTAATGGAAGGCAATAATGTGCCTCACCAGCTGCAGCTCCTTGAAATGGTGCTTACAATCTTCTCATTACATGTCCATACAATCAGACTCCTCACATACATGTCCTGTATAATCATATGAATATTCTGAATTTCTTTTTTTTTTTTTTTTTTGAATCTATATAGTTCCAATTTTGTTTTTAAACCTAACAATCATGACTACTGAAGACAGAAGAATCCATAGTGAAAAAGGTAAATGATGTTTTCCTTAAAGTATTAGCTAGTTTTGCACAAATTTATGATGGTCCCCTGGTGGGACATGGTTTTATGATAGGGTGTGTGGTCACCACAAAAAGCAACGCATGCTGTGCAATGTGCTCCCATGCTGGCAATAAAGTTAGTGAGGGGCTCTTGAGGTAGGGCATTCCTTTCCTCCTACAGTGGAGTTGACAACTGCTGGATGGTCAGTGCTACAACCGGATGTGCTACAATATGTCTCCCTATGCATCCCACATGTTCTTAATGGGGTTTACATTGGGGGAAAGGGCAGGTTAGTCCATCTGCTGAATATGCTCTCATTCCAAGAGCTGCTCTTCTTGTACTGTTCAATATGGTCGTGTACTGTCATCCATAAAAATGAAGCCAGCACCAAACACATGCCTGAAAAGTTGCAAATAGGGAAGGAGTAGAGTGTTACAATAACATCAACCAGTAAGTGTACCACGTTCAAGGATTTGGAGGTGAGTACACTCATTCAATGAGCTCCTCCACCAGTGCCATTTGATGTAGTCACACTCTGTCATCCCTTGGATAGGGTCAGGGTCAAATACACCCCTCAAATGACGCACATGTGGAAGGAGTACAGAGTCACAATAATGTCAACTGGTGAGTGTATCGTGTTCAAAAATATGGAGGTCAGTGTGCCCATGCAACATTATGTATCCCCACACAATATCACCTCGATCATGAAAACGGTTATGTTTGACACTGTTCCTGGGTGTATTACTGTGTTCCCACCTCTCACCGCATGAGGACATGTCTAGATTCACTACTCAGACTGAATTCTCTCTCATACAAGAAGAGCATGTGAGCTCACCCCTCATTTGTCCAGTTCCTATGCTCTTGGCACCATCACAAAAGACGCTGCCAATGTGCGGGTGTCAATGGAACGCAACATAATGCTCACTGGGCAAAGAAACCACCCCCATGCAATTGCCTTTTTGCTGTGGAGCACAAGATTGCATGCTTGCAGTCCTGTTAAAAATGTAAACATAGGCTTCTGTAGCCATTGTCACAGTCAGTAAGCAATACACCCTGAGGAAGGCGCCTTGCAACAGTGGCCAAAACGTCGGAATTTTACAGATGACAATATGGCCTCAAACCCAGGAGAATTTTATTAACTCTGTTAACTATGGTTGCAATTGCATCTGTTGTTTGATATGGGTCCATTATTGCCTGTTGCACATCGTAGCAGTCATCTGCTTCTATAGGTGGCCATGGTTGACTACCTTCTTTCCTTCAGGTGGCAATGCCTATGGTTTGGAATGCTTCTATGCTCCCCATGAATGTGAAACAATACTATCAGCAATACCAAACTACTGGGCTACACTTGTCACACTTCACCCTTCTACCAGTTTCCTGATGATCCACCCCAATGTGAAGTCATCCAGATACTGTTTCCAGGCTGTGCTCTAATGAAGGACGCAATCATAGATCACCACAACTGCTTGCTGATAGACACACACTGTCTTTTCCAATTCCTTCAACTGCCTTGTGTTGCAGGGCAGCCCTATTTGGTACTACAGTCATGCAGACCTCAAGCCATACGATTTCCAGCTTTCTGTGTATGACTCGGAATCTTCTGGCAACAGGCAACTGCACTTTCATTCATTTCCACTGAGTAGTTAATAAATTATGGTACTTTATCTTTGTCATCCTAAAGGTTTTCAGAGCAGTGTTTTGCATATTTTGTGGTTCAGCCTTAAACGAGAAAACTTACAGAGCACTAGTATGACCCATTCTTTAGTACTGCTCAAATGTTTGGGCTCTCCAAGAGGTCAGCTTAAAGGAAGACATCAAGGCAATTCAAATACGGGCTGATGGATTTGTTGCTGGTAGGTTCGATAGTATTATAGAGATGCTGAGTGAAGTCAAATGGGAATCACAGGAGGGAAGATGGCATTCTTTTTGCAGAATACTATTGATAAAATTTAGAGAAAAGGGAGTTGCAGTAGACTGCAGAATGATCCCACTGCTGCCAATGTACATTTCGAGTAAGGGTCCTGATGATAAGAGAAATTAGGGCTCACACAGAGACACATAGCCAGTAGCTTTTCCCTCACTCTATTTGCAAGTGGAACTGGAAAGTAAATGACTAATAATGATTCAAGGTACCCTCTGTCATGCACCTTACAGTGGCTTGAGGAGTATGTAAGTAGCTGTAGATAGTAATTAGAATTGTACATGAAGTTCAAAAATGTACATCTTGCAGACATCTGTTTAAACAATTGAAAACATTAAACAGCACTGCCTTCTAGTGAATTTAACTTTTACACAGAAAAGAGTGCAACATTCAGCTATAGAAGTCTTCAATGAAATAAAATGTCTGACAGTCAGTATAAGTGTATTCAAACAAATATTAAAGTTGTTTCTCAAACCTGTAATCTGCCAGGAGGTGTGTGGATGTGTGTGTGTTCTCTCTCTCTCCCTCTCTCTCTCTCTCTCTCTGTCTCTCTCTCTCTCTCTCTCTCTCTCTCTCTCTCAGCCTTTCTCTAATTGTCTCTTGTCTCTGTGCAACTGACAGGTTATGCATCATAACATTTATTGTGAATATAATATATGATCTACAATACATGGACACTATCAAACTAATTAATTACATCAGGTGGGTACAAATACATGAATACAGCAGTATTTACTGGTCATGAAGTTATCCAATCCATGACTGATGATAAGAATATCAGGCCTACAATCTTGTGCTGACAGTCAGGGACTCAAGGCATATTTACCGACAGTTTCAAATATGCCACATTGGCATCAGTATATCCAAATGGATATATGAAAATCACCTTCAATTACGTCCAAGAAAGTGTTTTACAATAAAAAACCTCATTCAGCTACACGGAGCAGTGTAACTGCTCTCTGTACAGCTTTTGTAAGGGATTCTTTTTGTGGAGAATTCCTTGCATTATGACAAAAAGTAAGTCCTGGCAGATAAAGAACAAAAACTATACTATTTGTATATTTTATGATCTTGTCAAAATCTTTTTCATTATCTGCACAGGTGTCACAAGGAGGGGGAGGAGGGTGGCAGATCAAATTCCGTGAGCTCCACATCAGCAGGCGCAGGTGTGGGCTTCACTGTGGGCTGCTGCTGCAAGTGCAAGCCCTCACACAAAACAACATTGTGACCCAACCAGCTGCCCATCACACCAGCAGACCACAGCAGTAATGCTCCAACAGGATGCAGGTTTAGCTGATTTGCATGATGGGTCAGCTGCTCCCTACCAACATCCACAACAAACAACTGCTGACCTTTGTGGTCCACCATTACAACTCGTAGCCACCCCCACTACAGCCCAAAGAACTGGGCCCAAACGGCAGCCCCCAGTAGGAAAACATGGCAGTCTATCGCAGCAAGTGGGATGTGACTCATTGTGCAGCAAGTCCAGGAGAAGCTGTGGCTGGCACCCATTCAAACATTCTGCTGCACTGCACCCATCGACTGGCGTTGCCCTGTATATGGCCAGAAAGCTTGACAATGCATCGTAATGGGAAGTGGCAGATATGGAACTTCTTCATTTTGGTCTTAAACTTATGCACAATGGACTCCATCTCTGAGTTAGAAGCCTGGTGAAATGGAGTGGTAGTCAGATGCTGGATACCACAGTGAACACTAAAGTCCTCAAACTTTTGTGACACAAATTGCTTAGTGTTGTCAGATACCATGGTCCTGGTGGATCCCTCAATGGCAAAAATAACCAACAGTGCATGAACCACAGCAGTTGGTGATGTGGAGGACAGACTGGCTATGTACGGGAAACTGGACAACGCATCGACCTGCAACAACCACATGCTGCACACAAAGAGTTCCCCCTGTCCTAGGGGTGATCCAGGACTGGCTAAGGAGAGAACTGGTGCAGCCTGGTCCTGTACACATGCCCAGGAAGAACACACCAAATGTTCAATGCCACAATCAATCACCAGCCAGTAGAAGTGACGTCACAGTGCCTTCATATGACTCATACCCCAGTGTGATACATGTGGCAATTGGAGTAAGAAATGCCGGGGAATGACCACATGACAGCATTGCTCCACTGTGGCAAGCATAAGAACCTTCTGGACAGCACTGAGCTGATAATGTACAAGAAAAAACGTATTTCACATCTGATCCACACCAAAGAGAAGCCAACCCAGCTGGACCACTGAAATGACATGCCCGAAAAATCAGTCAATGGCTACGAAGGTCACAAATTCATATGCCATCGACAGACAGTCCGACAGAGTTTGCCGCAAGGGTTTGCCTGCCAATCAAACTCCAGATCAGGCTCCACTGGTGGTCAAGACAGCACATCACTGTCGGCATGCTGGCAGTGGATAGTAACAAATGTCACATCAATAGTTACTGAGAAGAGTGCCCACCACTGCAACCGGTAGATAGTCCCATTCGAGCAGTATATAGTCCAAACGGCATAACTTTGAGCTCATAGGTGCCGTCAGGAGTTGTGGAAGTAGTTTTTTCCCCGTCATAGTCGACAGCCTCAGTTTGCCAGTAACCTGTCTGCATGCCCATAATTGAGAAATACTTTTCCTCTTTGCAGAAAGTCTAGAGTGTCATCAGTGCACAGCAATGGATAGACATCTTTCTTCGCTACATTTAGTCGTCAGTAGTAGATGCAGAAACTCCATGTGCCGTCCTTCTTCTTCCCCAGGATCATAGGGGAGAACCAACAAACTTCTTCAGTGACGTTATTTCGCAGCATCTTCTCCATGTCCTCCTGGATTATCCATCTTTCAGCTGGCGACACTCTTTATGAGCGCTAACTAATTGGTGAAGGCTCCTCAGTATTGACATGCGTTTTACCATGGGCCGCTTGGTGTGTATTTTCTCCACTTTGGATTTAAAAAATCCTAAAATTAACTCAGAAATTCTATCGGTCACCGACGTTGTTGCTCAGTCAGGCCAAATCCTATTGGCAGTTCGATAGTAGCTTCCTCCACTGCATTGTCTGTAGTGGTAGGAGAGCATGATTCTTCGTCAATGCCACTAATCTGCCCTTTCTCGATTGGTTCGGTTGTCCCTATGCACATTCTCTCAGAAATTAGTTGTGGCTTCAATGTTTAACTGACCATCTCGATTGAAGGCTGACACTCATCTCGTATGTGATGGCGAAATACCAACGACTTCAAGGGCAAACAACCGACTAGGGCAATGTTGGTCATGTTTGCATGTTGGAATAATGTCGTCAGTCAGGAGCTCTGATCTTCCACCGTCAATGACTGCTTGTGATGCCTGTAAGGAGCTCCACTCGAGAAAAACAGCATGAATATTTTCTGATAAACAACAAATTCGAAGGACTGTAATCTGTCATTGACAGTTATTCTTGCAATACATGTTCCTGTCGGCCTGGCTTATTTCCTATTTGCTATCTTCAGCACAACCGTTTTCTTATCACGAAACACGGTCTTTTTTAGCTGGCCGCCATAAGCATTCGGCATTACAGGAAAAGAAGCCTCTGACTGAATTAGTTGTCAGCCGATGACGACGTCGATGAGATTTCCTGTCATCTTGGTAACTGTCATCCATGGAGGATTTTCAACGGTAGCGGCTTCACTTCCTTAGATTGTCGCCTCGCTTAGTTTTCCTGAATTAAGTGGCTAAGCGAGCGTTTGGTAGCACCATACGGCGACGTGAATGGCTACGGCATCTTGGGGAGTGACTTCGTCCAGGGTATGGCAATGAGCTTCGACACACAGGTCAGCTATAATCGTTTGCAGTTGTCTGCCGTGAATGAGTCTGTTGTGGTGGTTGACGTCTTCCAGCGTAATAGTCGTCGAACACTATGCTTCTTTCTCTGCAGTAGCGAGCAACGTGTCCAGAGCGTCCACAGTGAAAACAGACTGGTGTGTTGTTCTCTTTCCTTCAAATATCTGTTCTTCTGGGTAGCGTTTCAACTTGGTGGAAGAGATGATGTACCTGCGTTGGTTGGATTGTGGGTTATCGTTCGACGGCAGTGGCGTACCTCCAAGCTGGTGGACTCCACTCTTCATGGAGTGTTCGGCTGGTGGAGATTGGTGCCAAATATTGACACACCTTGTCTTCGACGTTCTGTATTACCTTCAGACTTATGAGGTCGACGTTCATGGCTGGTCTCTCTTCTGTACTCGGCCCAACAGTTCTGGCTGCCATGAAATGCTGTATCTCTTCTGCAAGTTTATTACGAGCACCAACATACAGCCAGAACAGAACTAACTTCCTCGACGGAGAGTACAGCCATTTATACAAGCATCCCGTATTCCAGATTTCTGGCATTTATGCAAACATCGAATATTCACAAGAATACAAACATTAGAAACATAAGATATTTCAAGCACCATCCAGAAACGATAAATACTAAATAATAGATAGTTTGAACTGGCAGCCCGCAGCACGCCAGTCAGCGACCCTAACCAGTGCAACACACTGCAAGAACAACAGCTCGCTGCAATATCTGTAAAGTCATACATTTATTATATGCAGACAACAAACACGCCTTCGGCGCAGATGGTATAAAGGGAAAGTGCGTTCCTGGAAAACGGGAGCTCGCCTGATCGAATCCCAGTTAGACCACTGATTTTTTCAGTTTACGGTTTAATCTAGCATTCGCCTCTCAGGGACGTGAAGTATTGCCAGAAACGACGAGTGGTTCGGATTCCAAGTTAAACTGTAGATCCCATTTCCCTCGGGGATATCCTTATGTAATGCGGAATTGACGACTAGAGTGTCACGAGAGGAAAACCTGCAATATAAATATAGGCAGAGAGTACCGTCTTCTCAGCAGAACTGGTTTACCAGGAGAACTCAGTTGCTTAGAATGTGGACTTGGCGTTGGATGTCACCTGAGTACCAAATCCATCAGCGAAATTTCAACCTGAGCAAGAACACCACATGCTTTCCTTTCCAGTCTTGCTCTTGAGTATTCTGCAACTACAACCAGCATCTCATCAGCATAGCCTAATATTTCTGACACCTCATTCCGAGATGTTAGCAATGGCTCAAGGGTAAGGTCCCAGAAAATTTGTCTCTGTGGACAGCCCTTAATGACTCGCCTCTTTACTTTATTGGATGTTGCGCCCCACGCTACACTGCGCCCTGTCCAATAATCTAGGAAGGTCTGTTACAAACATTGCCTGTCACCACAGACTATCACTTGCACCCACAATGTCAACCACGATCTCTACGATATACTTGCTACTATCAGATGAATTCGCAATTGCGAATAATGACTACCATCAGCTGTAGATTGGAATGACGACAATGAAAATTTGTGCCGGATTGGGACTCGAACCCGGATTTCCCGCTTATCACCTTACCATTTGGTTATCCGTGCACGACTCACGGCCAGACTCAAACTTCCATATGTCGTCAACGATACGTCTGCGATCTGTACTTGGACATCCACTATGTGTATTCACGTACAGATCAGACGTTGTGCTTGAAAGTAGCATGCCCGGTATCGGCAGATAAATACAATATTGCAGTGCCTGTGTTATTCTGATGACGATGCACTGCGGCGCCCACAGCCGTTACGAAACAAATCAGATTAATTCGCAATTGTGAATAATGACTACCATCAGCTGTAGAATGGAATGACGACAATGAAAAATTTGTGCCGGACCGTAGACGTACGGTTGGCGACATATGGAAGTTTGGGTCTGGCCATGAGATGTGCACGGATAGCCAAATGGTAACATGACTGCTCGCGATAAGCGGGAAATCCGGATTCGTGTCCTGGTCCGGCACAAATTTTCATTGTCGTCATTCCATTCTACAGCTGATGGTAGTCATTATTCGCAACTGCGAATTCATCTGATGTGTTTTGTAACGGCTGTGGTCACCGCAGTATATAGTCATCAGAATAATGCAGGCACTGCAGTATCGTACTTGCTATTACAGTTGTCCACAATGCTGACAGCACAGTTAATTGCCACGTCATTGGATCTGCCCTTTCGAAAGCCGAAATGGCTCTGGCTGAGGTCATGTAGCTCCCTGTGTGACTGTAGTCTACTGCACAGCAAGTGCTCTTGAACTTTACCCAAGGTGCTAAGAAGACAGATTGGTTTGTAGCTCTTTGTAACCACTATATCCTTCTGAATTGTTACAACTTGTCCAGAATCTCAGACTAGAGGGATTCTTCCTGGTGTCAGTGAGTTTCAGTGTTTCATTACGAATGTAATCTGGAGGTGTCCGCCTCCTGTAGCTGAGTGGTCAGCGCGACAGAATGTCAGTCCTCAGGGCCCGGATTAAGCTGTAGCTCAAAATTTTGAACCTCTTCTGTAGTATACAGACACCCTTGTCGGATTTCTTAACAAAATGTGGAAATCGGTCCATCACAACATCGGAAAGTTCCTCTAAATTTGACATCCCACAGGGCACTAACTATGTATTTGTAGACATCTCTTCCCTCTTCAAAACTGGCCAGTTCACCATCTTGTTCCACATACAAGTGTCGAGTGCCTGAGGACGCTAAACTGCGAGGTAATTTGCGCCCTGCTCCACATAATAAGCATCCCACAGCCCAAGTCCGTGTATTCACTTTACACTGACTGATAGCGGGCTGCATAAATACCTAGGGAAAAGAATGGATATTTGTGGTAAGGACTATGGGACCAAACTGATGAGGTCATCGGTCCCAGGGCTTACACACTAATTAATCTAACTTAACCTAACTTATGCTAAGGGCAATACACACACCCATGCCCGAGGGATGACTCGCACCTCTGAAGGGGGGAGCCGTGCGAACCGTGACAAGACGCCCCCTAGACCGCGCGGCTACCCCGTGCGCCCGGTACCTAGGATACTAAACACAGCCTACCTGGCAGAGCGGGGATTCCCTAAATTTTCCTCTGGTGGAATACTTTGAGAATCCTGATACTTTGATGAACACTTTGTTTAATCTGAAGGTTAATAAAATCTTAAAAATTGAGAAAAATTTGTTTTATTCAGTATTGACTTCAATTTTAAATCGTAACTAATGACACAGAAATCACAATAAAATTTAAAAAAGAAGCAATTATTACGTCAAATGTCAAAAAACGCCATATTGTTTACAGTTTTTCGCGGAATACTTATAATTTTAATTAATATTGTGTTTATACTGATTGCTGGTGAGGAGGAAAGTTAGTTATTAGTATTTTATTAATGATCTCATTCATAAGCAGACATATCACAGTCATCACAGTCACTCAAGAAAGTTATAATTAAGCTTTACTTGTTTAATCAGAATCGGACGATGACTCTCCTTGTCCGCAGTCTCGATGATTCGAAGCGATCTGCAATCCCGTGTAAATAAAATGTCTTGGTTTTCTTGCGTTGTGTAGTCAGTCGGGAAACCTCAGATCGAGCGGAAAGTTGGCTTTGATAGAGTTTAATTATCCGATGAAATAATGGAGTTCTTGGATCTAATAATTGCAGGTTCGTTTCCAATTCATCGGAAGTTCTTTTCCGATTCCAAAAGCGAAACGATACCTCCGTGCAAATTTCCAATTAGAGAATACATATATAATGAAATTCCTTGCACACCTTTGATATAAATGCTCAGTATATACTTACTTGAGTAGAATATATTTTCAATGTCTTTCTTCCAGTAATCTCGATGGCAAAATTACAATTATTCAATGCGGCTATTCGGCACGGAGAAGATCCTAGATGTCCTCTCAACGCACCAGAGAGAATATTACAAAGAGTAATTATGCGCTCATGGAATATTAATAGTACTGTACTACTCCGCGCATCGATTCTGCGATTATATAGATGGTCAAGTAGGAAACGTAATTCACTCATAGAATTGTGCAGAGATAATTAGTGGAATATAAAGAGATATTACATACTTAATCACATCCTGCAGAACATCGCATAACATCAGTTTGGGAAACTTTAGTCTAAAGAGGATTTCACCCCAACCTGGTAACAATTTGTGTTGACCAGTCCTTAGATGTCTTACGAAATCGTACGCACCTGGGGAAATTCAGAAGCGCTAGTGGAAAATTAAAACGAAATCCCTGAGACAATGGGCTCGAATGAATCAGTTTCAGCCACATATTACATTCGTTGGGCACTGGACCATCTCAGCCCAGAACGTTTCGAGGATGGATTAATAAGAAATGATAAAGAAAAGATGAGATGGTGGTTAAATGCTTCAAGTGTTCTACATAATTACCGTCCACTTGAATAAAATGGACAGAACGTTCGCACAACCCTGTGAAACTGCCAGAAAAGTCCTTCTTTGGGATGTTGTTCAAATCATGCGTCACATCGGCGTGAATGTCGGTTACGTTGTCAGATCGTTGACCCTTCAGGTATTGATAACATCAAGTATCGTCATCTGTGATGAATTTTTTCAGAAAAGATTTTTCCACGTCTTGCATTTCAATCAAGTCGCTGCAGGCGTCCACGTGGCGTTTTTGTTCGGGAGTCAAGTTATGCAGGACAAACTTGACGCACACGTTTCTCTTCTTCAAAACATTCTCGAAATTGTTTTGAACACTTAATTTAAAGATGTTGTTCCATTGCGATTGGTCAAACAACGAAGTTGACACAATATAGCCGCATGTAGACTATTTAACACTGCCTGCTCACTACCGACTGGTCGAATGTACATACGCTGTTTACAGTTGTTAGTTGAAGCTGCCATCATAGTTACTGCGCTGACGTACCTTATACGCTAAGAATAAAATCGGTTTCAGATCTTTTGGAAGGGCGGTGTATATCATTCAAATAATCCGGTCATACACCTGGAGACAAAAGTTACTTCAAGCCTTCTCTTCGTACAATGCAGACCTACAATCATGGATAGAGAAGATCAGTGTCAGATATCATCTTGGGAGATATTATACCACTCTACTTCCAACTGTTGTTCCAGTCGATCAAGGCGTGTTGCCAGTAATGCAGACACTGTGGCTTAAGTGACCATACCAGACAAAAAAAAATTGTCAGCCCCAGGAGACATGACGCTAATACTGCGTAACAACTCCTCTAGCCTTGACAGTGGCCTCAATTCAGTGATAAAGTCCACATTGTTTTTCAGTTATGCCTTATCCAGCTGAAGAAACTCATTAATGATTAGACCCCATCGAGCTCTCCAGAAAGCGCTTAACACAGTGTCCCGCTGCAGACTGTTAACGAAGTTACAGGCATACGGAACAGGTTCCCGTATATGTGAGTGGCTCGAAGACTTTTTTAAGTAACAGAACCCAGTACGTTATCCTCGACGGCGAATGTTCATTGGAAACAAGGGTATCGTCAGGAGTGCCTCAGGGAAGAGTGATAGGACCGTTCTTATTCTCTATGTTCATAAATGATCTGATTGACAGGATGAGCAGCTATCTGTGCCTGTTTGCGATGACGCTGTGGTATACGGGAATGTGTGGTTCTTGAGTGGCTGGAGCAGGATACAAGGGACTTAGACACAATTTGTAGTTGGTCTGATGAATGGCAGCTTGCTCTTAATGTAGAAAAATGTAAGTGTTCGCAGATGAGTAGGAAAACCAATCCCGTAATGTTCTAAAACAGTACTAGTGGTATGCTGCTAGACAAAGTCACGTTGTTTAAATATCTAGGCAGCGGTATGAAATGGGACGAGCACGTGAGTGCGGTAGTAGAGAAGGCGAATGGTCGACTTCTCTTTATTGATAAAGCTTTAGGAAAGTGTGGCTCACCTGTAAATGTAACCGCGCATAGGACAGTGTCGGATTAAATGAAGACATCGTAGCAATTGAGAGGCGGAATGCTAGACTTGTTACTGATACGTTTAATCAACACGCGAGCATTATGGAGATGCTTCGTGAACTCAAGTGGGAATCTCTGGAGGGAAGACGACTTTCTTTTCGAGAGACACTGTTGAGAAAATTTAGAAAAACGGCATTTCAAGTTGACTTGAGAACAATTCTATTGCCGCCAACGTGCCTTTCGCGTAAGTACCTCGAAGATAAGAGAATGTATAGCTATTGCAGAAGCGTGAAAACAGTCGTTTTTCCCTCGCTCTATTTGTGACCGGAACAATAAAGGAAATGACAAATGGTGGTACAAAGTACCTTCCGACATGCACCATATGGTGGCTTACGGCATATGTATGTAGCTGGTAGATAGATGGAAGATGTTGACTGCTACACTTCATACTCTGTCCAAAATTATACCAGACATTTTTCAAGAGATTAAGATCGGCTGGTTTAGAGGACAAGTCGAGGTGGGATATGGTGACTGAGTGTCGGTCGAGCCAGGAATGTAAGTGTGGAGCTACAAAAAGTGCGCGCTTACGGTCTATCCAATGACATATGCGGTTGGATAGAAAGTTTTCTAACAGACAGGGAGCAGTATGTCGTCCTGAACGGGGTAACTTCAACAGAAACAAGAGTAACATCAGGTGTGCCCCACAGCAGCGTAGTAGGTCCTCTGCTTTTTACGATTTACACAAACGATCTGGTTGATGGTATTGACAGCGGCCTTAGACTGTTTGCCGATGATGCTGTAGTCTACAGGAAAGCGGAATCACACGAAAGTTGTGTGAACAAATCAATCAGGATTTGCAGAAAATAAATGCGTGGTGTAATGACTGGCAGTTATCTCTCAATATTAGTAAGCGTAATCTACTGCGTATAACAAGGCGAAAATCCCCATTAATGTATGAGTACAAAATAAATGATCAGTCTTTGGAAGCGGTAACATCAGTCAAGTATCTGGGTGTGACTATTCGAAATGATCTCAAATGGAATGATCAGATTACACAAGTAACGGGTAAGGCGAACTCTAGATTGCTGTTTATTGATAGAATCCTGAAGCGATGCAGTCCTTCAACAAAGGAAATAGCTTGCAATACGTTAGTTCGTCCAGTCTTAGAGTACTGTTCATCTGTATGGGACCCTTACCAGTTGGGTCTGATTTAAGAGATTGAGAAGGTCCAAAGATGAGCGGCAAGATTCGTGACTGGTACAGTTAGCCATCGCGAGAGCGTTAAAAATCTCATAGAAAGTTTGAAGTGGGACACACTTGCAGATAGACGACGCGCTAAACAGAATTCCGAAATCCAATCTTCACCGAGGACGTAGAGCAAATATTATTACCACCAACTTTCAAATCGCGTAATGATCATCATTCAAAGATAAGGGAAATAAGAGCTCGTACTGAGGCGTTCAGGCAGTCGTTTCTCGCTCGCGCGATCCGCGAGTGGAACTGAGGGGGAATAAATATGATTTTGGCGCGAATTGTGCCCTCCGCCACACACCGCTTCGTGGCTAGCGGAGTATATATGTAGATATAGATGTAGAGCCCTGTGAACACGGTTGTTGTAATCCTGGAAGGCGGGAGTACCCACAACATAATCATCATGAGGATGCAGAAGAAAGGACTGCAGTTGGTGACCGAAATTTTTGAGACAAACGTCCGACCGAGTCCACGACAACCTAAATAAGTGTCCCAAGTCATGCTACGAAAATGGCCCCCAAAACAACACAGAACAGCCTCCAGCCTGAGCTACTATTTCCACAGATAGCGCGTAAAACGGCAGCACTTACTTTTTTTAAAAAAAAAATGTTGTTATAATTGGCCTGGTTCGTAATCACGGTAAGTTGACTGAATGGGAACAAAATCATGGGAGGACAAAAAAACCAGAAACACCCCGGAACCACCTTCAGCCTGAACTACGCCCTTCAAACACTGTGGGTTAAACAATTCGTTGTGCCGTCGGTGCATTTGCCACCTTGCTTCATGTTTTCAACTGAAAAATCGCTACTCTTTGAACCACAGTATACACGTCCAGTCAGCTACCGTCCAGTTTCTGGGTTTATTAGATTAGATTAGTTTTTCGTTCCATAGATCCGTGCTGAGGAGATCCTCGTGGATGTGGAACCTGTCAATTTATTTTATTTTTTTTTAAGTTGAAATAACGATACTTATAGTATGAATATATACATCTTTTGTTTCTATTAAAAAATTCGTCAAAGGAGTAGAAGGAGTTGGCCACTAGTAAATCTTTCAGGCTCCTTTCAAACTGATCTTTATTTGTAACTAAATTTTTTATGTTTACTGGCAAATTATTGAAGATGTGTGTTCTTGAGTAGTGGACCCCTTTTTGAACTAAAGTAAGTGCTTTTAAGTCCTTGTGCAGATCATTTTTTTCCTGGTATTGTATGTATGAACTGAGCTGTTTGTTGGAAAAAGAGATATATTATTTAGGACGAATTTCATTAATGAGTAAATATACTGAGAGGCAGTAGTTAGTATACCCAGTTCTTTGAAGAGGTTTCTACAAGACGTCCGTGAATTTACTCCACAAATAATACGTATTACACGCTTTTGGACTCTGAAAATTTTTGTTTGATTTGAAGAGTTACCCCAAAATATTATACCATATGACATTATGGAATGAAAGTAGGCAAAGTATGCAAGCTTTTTCATTTTTATGTCGCCTATGTCTACTAACACTCGAATTGCAATTACAGATTTGTTAAGGCGTTTCTGCAGTTCTGTGGTGTGCTCTTCCCAACTGAATTTCTTATCAAGTTGTAATACCAGGAATTTAAGACTGTCAACCTCTTCTATCTGCTCTTCTTCGTATTTTATGCATATGCTGGGTGGAAACCTCTTACAGGTTCTGAACTGCATATAGTGAGTCTTTTCGAAGTTTAATGTCAGTGAGTTGGCTTTAAACCATTTATTAATATCCATGAAAATATCATTAGCAGATCTTTCTAGAACTACACTTGACATACTATTTATTGCGATACTTATGCCATCTGCAAACAAAACGAACTCTGCTTCTGGCAGTGTAACTGATGAGAGATCATTAATGAACATAAGAAAAAGCAATGGCCCTAAAATGGATCCTTGTGGGACACCACATGTAATTTCTTCCCATTCTGATGATGACTGATGACTTAATTCACTAGTCCCTTGCACAGACACCCTTTGTTTCCTGTTAGTGAGGTATGACTTGAACCATTTTGCAGCACTGCCCGTGACACCATAGAATTCTAATTTACTTAAAAGGATGTTGTGGTTCACACAATCAAATGCCTTTGACAAATCATATAAAATACCTGCTGCTTGTAATTTGTTATTTAATGAATTAAGTACATTTTCACTGTACATGTAAATAGCCTTCTCGATATCAGAACCCTTCAGAAATCCAAACTGTGTTCTTGATAATATGTTATTTGTGGTCAGATGATTGAGCAGCTGCCTGTACATTACTTTTTCTAAAATTTTTGAGAATGCTGGCAAAAGTGAAATCGGTCTGTAGTTTGATGCTATCTCTTTATCCCCTTTCTTGTATAGAGGCTTAACATCTGCATATTTTAGCCAGCAGGAAATGTCCCAGTTTTAATTGACTGGTTACACAAGTAACTTAGAACTGTACTAAACTCACAAGAACATGCCTTAATTAACTTTGTTGATATTTCATTGTACCCACTAGAATGCTTTGTTTTTAAAGATTTTATTATGGAAGTTATTTCTTTTGGTGAAGTGAGTGATATATTCATGTACTTGAAGCTATTTGTGAAGGCTAGTTTCAGATATTCAAGGGCATTATTTACTGATCCTGAAAGTCCCATTCTATCAGTAACGGCTATAAAGTACTTGTTAAATAGATTTGCCACACTATGCCCATCAGTTACTAATGTGTCATCTACCCTTAGTGCTATTTGCTCCTGTTCCTTTCTGGTTCTACCAGTCTGTTCTGTCACTATATCCCATATTGTTTTTATTTTGTTCCCTGACATTGCTATCTTCTTCTCGTAGTGCATTTGTTTAGATGTCTGAATTACTTTTTTAAATGTTTTACAGTATTCCTTGTATTTAGCTAAATCATCAGCATTGAAGCTATTCTTGGTCGACAGATACATTTTCCTTTTTGTCTTACAGGTGACGACACCTACAACGTGCTGACATGAGGAAAGTTTCCAACCGATTTCTCATACACAAACAGCAGTTGACCGGCGTTGCCTGGTGAAACGTTGTTGTGATGCCTCGTGTAAGGAGGAGAAATGCGTACCATCACGTTTCCGACTTTGATAAAGGTCGGATTGTAGCATATCGCGATTGCGGTTTATCGTATCGCGACATTGCTGCTCCCGTTGGCCGAGATCCAATGACTGTTAGCAGAATATGGAATCGGTGGGTTCAGGAGGGTAATACGGAACGCCGTGCTGGATCCCAACGGCCTCGTATCACTAGCAGTCGAGATGACAGGCATCTTATCCGCATGGCTGTAACGGATCGTGCAGCCACGTCTCGATCCATGAGTGAACAGATGGGGACGTTTCCAAGACAACAACCATCTGCAGGAACAGTCGACGACGTTTGCAGCAGCATTGACTATCAGCTCTGAGACCATGGCTGCGGTTACCCTAGACGCTGCATCACAGACAGGAGCGCCTGCGATGGTGTACTCAACGACGATCCTGGGTGCATGAATAGCAAAACGTCATTTTTTCGGATGAATCCAGGTTCTGTTTACAGCATCATGATGGTCGCATCCGTGTTTGGCGTCATCGCGGTGAACGCACATTGGAAGCGTGTATTCGTCATCGCCATACTGGCGTATCATCCGGCTTGATGGTATGGGGTGCCATTGGTTACACATCTAGGTCGCCTCTTGTTCGCATTGACGGCACTTTGAACAGTGGACGTTACATTTCCGATGTGTTAAGACCCGTGACTCTACCCTTCATTCGATCCCTACGAAACCCTACATTTCAGCAGGATAATGCACGACCGCATGTGGCAGATCCTGTAGGGGCCTTTCTGGATACAGAAAATGTTCGACTGCTGCCCTGGCCAGCTCATTCTCCAGATCTCCAATGAATACCCGTTTATCATCTGCATTTCTTCTTGGTGTAGCAATTTTAATGGCCAGTAGTGTATAAATATGGACTCTGCCTGTTGAGCAAGAGCAACTCGAGTTTCACACGAGGGATACTTTATAAAACTGTGCTGATTCGTAGGCAGAGGCTTCTCCGTCTCAAGACAGTATATTATATTCGAACTGAGAATATGTTCAAGGATTCTGTAGCAAACCGATGTTAGGGATATTGCTCTGTAATTTTGCGGGTCCATCTCTTTAAGCTTCTTACAGGGTGACATTTATTGAACTATGTGAAATAAAATCGTCATAACTTCTGAACGGTTGCGTTACGACGTTCAAACTGCACGTTAGGCCGTGGGGCATTATCGGAATTAATATGCGATTTGTTGTTTGGTTTAGCGGCAAAGCCCACTTTCATTTGGATGGGTTCGTCAATAAGCAAAACTGGCGCATTTGGGGGACTGAGAATCCGCGAGATGTATCTTCACCCTCAACAGGTGTCTGTGTAGTGTGCAATCTCCAGTCACGGAATAATCGGTGCGATATTCCTTGATGGCACGGTGACTTCCGAACGGTACGTGAAGTTTTGGAAAATGATTTCTTCCTCATTATCAAAAGTGAGACTGATTTCGACATGTCATAACCTAAATAAGAGTATGTTTAGTGACGTTTACATGTTGAATAAAGTGTGTGCACGTCGTAATTTGTACTAATTTACGTTTTTTTCATATAGTTCAACAATTGTCACCCTGTATGTACAGGAATCACCTGCGCTTTTATGCAGTCGCATGGGAGTTTGCGCTGGGTGAGAGATTCGCGGTAAGTGCAAGTTAGGTAATGGGCCAAAGACGTAGAGTACTCCTTGTAAAACTGAACTGAGATTCCATTCGGTCCAGCCGGCCGCGGTGGTCTAGCGGTTCTGGCGCTGCAGTCCGGAACCGCGGGACTGCTACGGTCGCAGGTTCGAATCCTGCCTAGGGCATGGGTATGTGTGATGTCCTTAGGTTAGTTAGGTTTAAGTAGTTCTAAGTTCTAGGGGACTTATGACCTAAGATGTTGAGTCCCATAGTGCTCAGAGCCATTTTTCCATTCGGTCCCGGGAACTTATTTGTCCTTATTTATCCTTGACAAGATTTATCTCTGTTATTACATGAAATCCAGACCACGCCTAAATTCCACGATATATAGGACGTTCTTCGACGTCCGACTAGTCAGTCGGCAAGACTCAGCAGAACCAGGAGCACCTCCGAAGATATCGAACGTAGCTTTGGACGAAACGGCAGGGATAGAAGAGCTCCATGGACCACGACCATACGACCCGGAAGAATTCTCGGCAGGCCGGCCCGAGTGGCCGAGCAGTTCTAGGCGCTACAGTCTGGAAGCGCGCGACTACTACGGTCACAGGTTCGAATCCTGCCTCGGGCATTGATGTGTGTGATGTCCTTAGGTTAGTTAGGTTTAAGTAGTTCTAACTTCTAGGGGACTGATGACCCCAGATGTTAAGTCCCATAGTGCTCAGAGCCATTTGAACCAATTCTCGGCAGCTCAAATTATTTGTTTCCAACTCTCGTAGTTGTTTCTCTACGCCAGGGATGCTTTTTACTATGTCATCCGTACGAGAGTACGTTCGTTGGTCAAACGATCGTATGTTGTATGATTCTCCTGCGTGAACGGCTTTAGTTTTGCTGTCTTCAACTGCAACATCAGACTGGTCAATGAGCAACTGGATGAAAGCCTTAGACACGCTTAGCGGTTTTACATATGAATATTCTCGGTTTCCCTGCCCGATCTTTTGCTATGGTATGATAGTGGCAGCACAGACGCCCAAAATTCTACTATCCTTCACCTACCGCCATTTGCGTGTTCTCTTTTGAACGGAGAGTGCAACAGCCTCTGCTTCCTCAGCATTTTCCGAATTTCGTTATTAAACCATGGTGGGTCTTTTCTAGCCTTAATCCACTTACTAGGCAGATAACTCTCCAGATCGCAGTTTACAATCTGCTTTAACTTCGCCGATCTTACTGAAACTTAGTGACCTCAATTTACTGTCTGAGTGAGATGCTAACAACTGCTTATCTGCTCTATCTGTCAGAAAAAATTTTCCCTTGCCTTCTTGACTGATTTATTAACTTTCGTAGCTATATTTGCTATAATGAAATCATGATCGGTAATCCCCGTTTCTATACTGAAGTTGTCGGTAAGTTCCGGCATATTTGTAGCTACAAGGAAACTCTTTGAAATGGATCTACTCTTACTGACAGCGGCAATTACTGTCGCGTTTGAAACCGATTGTCACTGACAAGGCGTGACACATATCTGCAGTAACTGTCCGTTAGTATCTTATTACGACCACTTTTCTCACACTGTGTTACATTGGTGCGAGTGGTACACCATCCATTGCATATACGCTGGTAGTCCGCGTTGATAAGCCAAAAACTCGGCCAACTTCAATGTTAAAAACATTGTTTATTGTGTAAAACACTAAGTGTGACGCGTTTCGGAAGTCAAGCTTCCATCATCAGAATAATAAAAAGTAAGAGAACCTGTTAAAACTCGCTAAAATGGAACATGCACCAGGCACAATAAAATTGATAATAAAATTAAAACATCGAGGCTACTTCCCTTGTTGCAACCGTGTCTTCCAAGGTGCATCTCCACATAGTTGTCAAAATATAAAAAACACTAAAATGGTGTCGCTTATGGTGTTCAACATCTAACTACATGGCTCTCTCCTCTATCGTCGTAAACCACCCGTGCGTCTTCGTTGATACCACACACCACGTAGCCAAACACGACACTGAAACGCGAGTGAGCCCACACGCAAGTAAACAAGGAAGTCACAGAGATATCTATACAAACAGATAACGTATACATGTTCCAAGGACCTCATGAAACAATCGTATCCTGCCAATTGCTAAAAATGTAGTTACTAAAAGAAACCAGTGAAATGTTTGAAAAAGTTATTTGTATCACCAGTTAGCTGTTCATTCAGTGTGTTCTGATTATCCACGCTATGTATCGTAATTTCCAGCTGTTCTAGTAGATCCAGCTTTTTGCCTTTGTCCTGTCTATGTAAAATAACGAGATCCTGATCTATTCTCAACATGGGGTGTCCCGTTTTCCAAATATGCGTTTCTGCAGCTGACTTTTCGAAATTATTAAGCCGGAAAGCATCGCTATGTTCTTTGTAACGTTTTTTTAAGGACCTACCAGTTTGGCCTACATAGCTCGCCTTGCACGTGTTACACTGAATTTTATAGACCCCAGCTCTCTCATATTTATCGCGTTCCTGCTGTAAATTATTTCTTAGTTTAAACCTCAACGTATTATTGGTCTGAAAACCGGTATCAACTTTAAAAGGTTTGAAAATGTTAGCCACTTTTTGCGAAATATCACCGAAGTATGGTAATGTGACTCTCGTAATATTATTTGCTGTATTCTTCCTTGCATTCGCGAGCTGTTTCTGTCGTATTAGTTTATTGACAACGTTTTGGTGATATCCGTTAGCTCTGGCTAGTTGCTTCCCGATGCTCAGCTCAGTCATTCTGTCTTCTTCATTCATAGGGACTCTAAAGGCTCAATCCACAAAGATCTAAAAGCAGAAAGTGTCTGGCCATTAGGATGGCAGGAATTATTTTGTATCAACACGGCTGCAACAAGGGAAGTAGCCACGATGTTTTAATTTTATTATTAATTTTATCGTGCCTTGTGCATGTTCCATTTTAGCGAGTTTTAACAGGTTCTTTTACTTTTTATTATTCTAATGATGGAAGCTTGACTTCCGAAACGCGTCAATCTTAGTGTTTTACACTATAAACAAGTGGTTGAGCCGATATATTTTTTAACATTGACATTCATAACCACGACCTCTCATCCAGTACGGATAAAATCGAAATCGGCCAACTTCATTCACGGTGTGGTCAGGGGCATCCCCAAACACGACAACTCCTTTCTTCCATTCCGTCACGTCTCCACGTGTTACTGCGCTAATCCATAAAAGCGACTGGAATGTGTACACCACTTCACTACCATGACTAGTAGTAGAGGGCGACATGACCGTCTGGTACCAGATCTTCACCACCTACGATACCCGCAAGCGGCCCGTTGCTCATGTTAGCGAGTTTCTAATATTTTGCCCGATGAGTTACATGGTAGATATTTATAATCGTAACTTTTACCTACACTTGAGATAACGGGTCACGAGCATCGAAAATCTGACCTGGGTATGGTAGGATCCAAGTGTACACGCAATCACTGCGCCTTCTTGGTCTGTCTGAAAATACTTGTGTGGCGGTAGACGCGGCGGCGCCGAGCTGTGAGCAGCGCGGGAAAACACTAGGCTCAAGGGTATAAGTGCAGGTAACGAAGCGGGCGTTCTTTTTTCTGCGAATGCCGTGACGTCAGGTCGGAAGCTGAAGGCTGCGCATCCGGGTGTGTGTGTGGGTATATAGCTGCAGCGCGGGGCGCCACCTCACAGTCCCAGCCATTGCCGCCGTACCTGCAGTGCTCGCCGGCGCCGTTACGTTGCTCGCTGCTTCCGTCAGTGCTTTCAACGCACAGGGGCTGGGGATGGCCTCTGAGTTCACCACCAGGCACGTATTCGCTGCGGCTCCTCATAATCATGACCTTCGTGTGCCCTGCTGACCACTGTATTTAGCAAACTGACTTTCCAATATCACATTTGGTTGCTCGTCCAAACGCTCCAATGCCGTACGGTCTGTTGGCTTTCGTTTCGGTATGTTCGGCCGACGTTTGTTAAATACTTTTTCTGACTATCATATTGGAATTTTCAGCTCCTCCCGTGCTTTCAGAAAATAATAATGAAATTAGGCATAGGTCAACCATTTTGCAAGTACACAATTATTGTTTTGCCTTGATAGCCAAGCAGGGTTCACCACAGTTGTGGCACCGTCAGTGGGCTTTACATTTTACATTGTGTGTATCCTGTGACTGCCAACTGAAATCAGCCTCAGGTCTAAATTAAGGGTCCATTCTCCTCTGTCAGCCTTCAAAATAAGTGATTTTACGACTATTTTGGAAAAACTAAGGAGGCAATCAACGTAAATCTTTTTGCACATTATTTATTGATTCTTGCACAACATCTAATTTTTTTTAAAGAAATTCGGTAATCATTAAGCCCTCCGTCCCAGGAGTTAAAGTTGCTCTGTCCAAAATGAGGTGTGCCCATGATCGAAGTGCTGCAGTCTGGAAATCTTATCTGTAATCAAAAAACAATTTCTTTAAAAAATGGCTCTGAGCGCTATGGGACTTAACTGCTGTGGTCATCAGTCCCCTAGAACTTAGAACTACTTAAACCTAACTAACCTAAGGACATCACACACATCCATGCCCGAGGCAGGATTCGAACCTGGGACCATAGCGATCGCGCGGTTTCAGACTGTAGCGCCTTGAACCGCTCGACCACACTGGCCGGTACAATTTCTTTAATCCATAGAATATTGCACACGCAGTAATAACACAGTTTCTTTGAAATCTGAAAAAAAGAATATCAAATTGCACAGGTTTGAGACAAAGATACAATTTTGACTTTTTTTGGTCATGCTATTACCAATAACTGATGAATAAATTAAATTAAAAATTAGCCTACTACTCCCCGCAGACATGCCCGAGGAGTAATTCTGCCAAATTTCAAAAAGATATCTTTCTTAGTGCGCCCATAATCCATTCCGTCAGCTTAAGATGAAGTGTGTTTCAAGTTGACATAATGGATTGCGTGCACACTAATATCGATATGTTTTTTAAAATTTGGGTGAATTACTCTTCGGACGTGTCCGCAAGGAGTAATAGTCTAATTTTTTATTTTAATTTATTCGTTAGTGATTGCAAAAAGAGTGGCCAAAAACACACGACAAAACTACATCTTTCATAGGACACACTTCATTTTGGACAGAACAACTTTAACTGCTAGGATGGGGGGCTTAATGCTGACTGAATTTATTTAAAGAAATCGGAAGATGTTGTCCAATAATCAATGAATAATGTTCAAAAAGATTTACGTTGCTTGCTTCGTTCGTTTTCTCAAAAAAATCGTAAAATCGTTAATTTTATAGATTGACTGATGGGAATGGACCCTTAATACAGTGGTTTATATCTGCGTAAAAAACGTATTTTTTGTTTCTGTGTAGTTGGAATGACGTTTACTCCTGCTCATTTGTGAATCCTGCGTCTTGTTACGGTGCTGTCGCTTGGACACACAAAGGTAAATTGTGCAATGAAACGTATCTGCAACCCATGGTAATATAACAAGACGCAGGATTCACAAATGAGCTGTAGAAAACGTCACTTCATCTACACAAAAACAACAAAAACACTTTTGACACATAAATATAAACCAGCCGAAGCTCAGGACAAGCCAAATACAGCAATGATGGCGTGGTGTATTAATGACCTGTTGCTGACTTCGGTTGGCAGCCACAGGACATAAACAATATACAATAAAAGAGAAAAGCCCACTGGGGAAGCCACAACTGTGGTGGAACATGTTTGGGTATTAAAGCAAAACAATAATTGTGTACTAGTAGAAAGGTGGACCCGTATTTAATTTCATTTGCGACCTTTCTGACGTTTCGTCAGCACAACTGACAGACATTACTGGTGGCGAGCAAGTGTGTGAATCTCTGGCAATGCCAGCGACTTGTGCTGGCCAAACGTCAGATAAATTATTAAACAAACATCGGAAGAGGATCACGAGACCAAAGCCAACAAGCAATACGTGAATAAGTAGCCACGAAAGCTTCGCCGAGAGAGGTGGTGCAGTGATTAGCATACTTTACTCGCATTCGGGAAGACGACTGTTCAGATCCTCGTCTGATCAACCAGACTTAGGTTTTCCTTGATTTTCCTAAATCGGTTCGAGCCAAATCAGGGATGGTCCTTTTGAAAATGGCACAGCCGACTTCCTTCCCACTCTTTTCCTAATCCGAGCTTGTGTTCGTCTCGTTGACGACAGGACGTTAAACACTAATCTTCTTTCCTTCTTTTACAGAAACTTCAACAATTTTGCACTCCAATAGCGATTCTAGAAATTCGATTTTGGCTGCCAGATTCCATACTCCACAATCGTCGTTCGGCTCCATATAAACGTTCTACTGCATTAAAATAGTGGTTCTGACGTCAGGCTGCGGCTTGATTTTTTAAAATGTTGCCTTAAACACTGGACTGACGAGAAAGTGATTCATCTTCTATATTTGATTGTTGAGAGTTTTCCTATTGGGCGAGCAGGATAACTGACAATGACCGAAGTAGAAAGGGTATAAAATGCAGACTGTCAATAGCAAATGAAAAGTTTCTAAAAAAAGAAAATTGTTGACAGTGAATGTAAATTGAATATTATTAAGTACTTGCTGAAGGTATTTTTCGGGAGTGTGTAGCCTTGTATGGAACCGAAACATGGACGGTAAAGAGTTCAGACAAGAAGAAGGTAGAAACTTTAGAAATTTGGTGCCACAGAAGTAGCTGAAGATTAGATGATGAGTTACGGCATCGAATTGGAGGTAAAAGAAATTTATAGCACGATAGGACTAAAAGATGATTGATAACACTCATCCTGTGACGTTAAGGAATCGTCAGTATGGTAAAGGAAAGAAGCGTGTGGGGTTAAAACTGAAGAGGGGAACCGAGGATCGAAAACAGTAAGCAGGCACAAAAGCATGTAGGTTGCAGTAGTAACGCAGAGAGACAAGACATGAACACGATACACTATCATGGAGGGCTTCATCAAACCAGTATCCGGACTGAAGACCACAACAACAGTTGTCAACAAGTACTTTTTTCCTTTATGAAATGAAAAGAGTACACGAATGCAGATGCATGTTCCTGGTTTCATAATCACGAGCTCTCGCTGTGTTGCGTAAAGAGTACGATTCTAATACACATTCTCAGCTGAAAATATCGAAACATTCTGACCCTTTAAGTGATTTCTTAATACATTCGTCCTTTGGCTGAAGCTTACTTTTTTCGGATTTTGCTTTCAAATATATAATTGCAGTAACAGTATTCTGTCTTGAGCAAACGTAAATACTTCTTTAACACTCATACGTTTTTCGGTGAAGTTTCACCATCATCAGGGGTCATTGTATTTTCTGTGAATAACATGTAAAAATTTTGTATAATAATATGTACAGATGTGAGATTACGCTATTTATATTTGTAATATTACTAACAAAATACATATCTTAATATTAATAAAGACGTTTCTGTAGCTGTTTGTTATTTGCAGTAGAGGATGGTGTTGTACCTTGAGGATAGTGTATTTAGGAACACATGGAGTATCCTGGTCGGTGTTTTAATCTAGTGACTGATTTCATAATTATGTGGAAAGAATGGGCACTAGAGACCGCCAGAAGCAGTTTCCATCATTTTATTCTGCATCTGTTGTTGTGAGACACGGGTTTGTGTTTCGTGTAGCATTTGAAAATACTTAGAGTTCTACAAATTTAAGTGCTATATAATATATTGGAAGACATTATTAAGCCTTTAGTTACAGAATATTACGGTGAGTAAAATTATGTATATTTTTAAAACAAATTATATAACCTGTGGACCACACTTCGTCGGTCTTGCACCATCTTGTACCTTGAAATGGAAGGAGGTTTCCTACCACGAAACATGTGACATTTCTAAATGAACTGAGTTTCTCTAATGTGTTAACAATTTTACCGGCCTTGCAAATGGACATTTGTATTATTTTGTAATAGTTCTTATTTCAAATTGTATTTTCTCGATGGTAACACTTTTAAATTTCAATAGAATATTTGTTCCTAGGCAGATAACCAAGTTACTCTGTGAAACCTATTTTTTCAAATTTGGAAAAAACTAACTTTCACAGAGAAATTTTTGTAATTTCGGAAAAAGACTGAATCCCACAAAAAGTGAATCCTATCATTTAAAAATAGAATAAAAATTTTACAACTCTATTATTGGCCTGGAAAATAGGCAAAAGTCAGAAAAGTATTTGGAGATACAACTCTCTTCGCCCGCATCTCGTGGTCGTGCGGTAGCGTTCTCGCTTCCCACGCCCGGGTTCCCGGGTTCGATTCCCGGCGGGGTCAGGGATTTTCTCTGCCTCGTGATGGCTGGGTGTTGTGTGATGTCCTTAGGTTAGTTAGGTTTAAGTAGTTCTAAGTTCTAGGGGACTGATGACCATAGATGTTAAGTCCCATAGTGCTCAGAGCCATTTGAACCATTTTGAACAACTCTCTTCCCTAAAGCTGATATTTCTTGCTCCAGTTTGTCATGGGCAACAAATCAGAATTTATCCATGGTATATTAAGTACACAGTGTGTCCTAGGAGGCATGGTCATTATTCAGGGATATGATAGGAAAACGTATTCGAAGTAAAAATCTAGTAAAAAAGGGCTCAAAAATGCATACCTTAAGACCTATGAGCACTTCATCTTCAATACTATGGGTCGGCCGCGGTGGCCGAGCGGTTCTAGGCGCTTCAGTCCGGAACCGCTCGACTGCTACAGCCGCAGGTTCGAATCCTGCCTCGGGCATGGATGTGTGTGATGTCCTTAGGTTAGTTAGGTTTAAGTAGTTCTAAGTTGAAGGAGACTGATGAACTCAGATGTTAAGTCCCATAGTGTTCAGAGCCATCTGAACCATATTTTTTAAATACTGTGAAACACATCTCTTCTACTGAACAATATTATAAAAAGGAAGTTTGCTATTCACCATATTATGGAGATGCTGAGTCGAAGATAGGCACAACAAAAAGACTGTCACACATAAAGCTTTCAGCCAGTAAGACATTCGTCACAAATAGATGACAGACACACACACACACACACACACACACACACACACACACACACACACAGACACTCTCACACAAACGCAACTCACGCACAGGGCTGCAGTCTCAGGCAACTGAAACGACTGTAGTCGTGTGTGTGAGTTGCGTTTGCGTGAGTGTGTGTGTCTGTGTGTATGTGTGTATGTGTGTGTGTGTGTGTGTGTGTGTGTGTGTGTGTGTGTGTGTGTGTGTGTGCGTGCGTGTGTGTGTGGTATATTTTTGACGAAGGATTTACTGGCCGATAGCTTTATCTGGAACAGACTTTTTGATGTGCCTATCTGCGACTCAGCATCTCTGCTATGTGGTGAGTAGCAACTTCCCTTTTCATAATATTGTTATATTACATCCTGGATTTTCCATTGTTTGATCTCATACTGAACAAGTGTTAATAGCTCTTAAGGTATGCATTTTAGAGACCACATTTACTATACAATTTTATTCTTGCTTGGGACCGTACTACCTTCTCACAATATATAGAAAGGGAAGAGCTTGCAGTAGAAGAGATTTGTTTCACAGTATCGAAAATGAAAAAGTCCTCATAGGTCTTAAGATTTGCATTTCAGAACCAAAGTTTGATAGACTTCTTTGTTTCGAATGCTCGTTCCTGTCATATCGCTGAAAATTGACCTTTCTTCCTGGGACACCCTGTATGTTTACATTATCAGACTCTAGGCCTAAAATGAAACCATTGCTGTTTTCCCTGTTTTGTTGATGTTAGGCTATGTACATACTGCCATTATCTTACTTTTTGCTGACAATAGTGATTTGTTAATAATCTTTTAACTATCATTTGCAAGGTTAATGTAATAGATTTTGAAACTACTGTAAGGTCATGTTACTTGTGATGGGCTCTGAAAATTGGTGAGCAACGAGAGGGAGTTTTGTATGTACATACAGTTTTTTTTTTTTTAATAAGGCGACTGAACTTATACCTCATGGTCTCCCTGACCATAGTATGTATGAGTGGCAGTCTTTTTTGTGTTGTTTCTATTACTAGCATCTATTTTCATCCGTGGTTATTACTGTGGAAGTAGACTGCTCCATTCTGATATAAGCTCAGGAGAAAAAACAGTCACGCCCTTAGAAGAACATACTAGCCGCTTTGGAGAGCTGTATATGACGTTCAGTTGGCACCAGGCTGTCATGTAACGTCAAACGCTGATGTAAGTCAGGGCAGTGAGGTATATTCACGCCAGTCGGTTGTATGGAAGTAAGTGCAGTAAGATTGGTCGAAGTGGATGCGTGACAGAATGGCAAAACGGAGCTGTTGTGTTGAGACGTGTCCATGAACACACAGTGATGGAAACTAGCCGATATGTTAGTGTATCAACGCGGGCTGCCTACCACGTCTACAGGGGGTGGTGTACTACTGGCAGTCATTTAGCTTGGCGTGTGAATAGTGACCATAAAAAGAGTCTCTTGTGTTTATTTCAACATTCTCGATTTTGCTCTTTCTTCTGTATCTTCATGATGAGTTTTCTGGAAACACTCCCATCTTCCAAGATGCCAGCAGCTGTGTTCATAGGGCTGCACGTGCTCATTCCTGGGTTGTCTAACACTCAGGCTCCGTACCACACCTCGTCTGGCACGCCAGATCACCCGATCTTAATCCCATGTAAAATGTCTAGAACAACTGGGAACGGTGGATGAAATGTAGCAATCAACATCTCCGCAGTTTGGTAGCTCTATGTGATCTGATCATCAATGAGCAGCTTCAGCTGAACATATCGTACATGAAGAAACTTTTGGATTCTCCTCTTTGTCATAATGAGGCTGTTATCAAGGCTAGAGTAGGTGTTACAATGTATTAGCGTGATGTCTCCAGGTGTTGGGAAGATTTTTCGTGCACCTGAGCATATATTTTAATTCTGAATACACTCTATCACCTGACGTAAAAGACTGGTCGAACAGTGCCAAGTGTAGTGTGCTACACTGGTTGCCTGAAACGGTCTATCGTTGACAGTGGCTCTGGACTGTCTCTTTCTTGCCTTACATTAAATTAAGTATAGCTTAACGCACTGTCACACATTAGACTGAGTGCCCATTGAAAGTCAAGTAGTTGCTGACCTAGCACCCAAATTAATAAAGGATGAAGGTGATTTCCAGGACAGTTCAGGGTCACCCAACAACAACAGTGTCACGAGGATCTGATCCCTACCTCCCCCCTCCCATGTCATCTTCTCCACCTTCCCCCTTCAAGGTCACGCCCTCCTCCCTCCTCTCCTACCACCTCTCCCCCTCTATTCTCACATGCAGCATTGCCATATCTCTTCCAAGATGGCGGATTTTGCCAACAAGGGTTGCTTAAAAAATTCTAGGTGGTAGAAATAGGTCAGTTAAAATGGCTGAATCAAAATTTTATACCTTGTACTATGTTGAACATAATGTACTTGCAATACTTAAAAATGATGACCTTTTGTCTGCATCAACTTTCCACGAATGTGTCTCAGTTATTGAGTAGAGTAATCGATTAAAACGTAGGTAATGCATCAGTATTTGTGTTGATGTTTCATGTCTTTCTCTTATTAGTACAGTGCTGGGTCAGGTACACTTTGTGGAAGTGTAGCCAGTTGCCTCATGTCTCAAGCAGCTGTTAGTGGAAATCTCTCTATCTTACAAATGGTCATGTCTTCAAGTCTTTTTGTTATATGAAAAGTGCTGTTTAGTCTGAATCAGTCTCCATTAGCAAAGGACTCTTCTTACTCTACTTTCTGTACTGAATATACATGTATTTACAGTACAGCAGTAGTTTAGTTGGAAGTAAAATTTTGCAGTCTATCTCACTGCATCTGGATTTTTTAGATATGAGCCTTGCACTCAGATGTGAGTCAGATGTGCTAAGAAGGCTGCACCCACTGTCATTCCCAGAGAAACTTCACAGGCAGCTCTCTACAAGGGAACAAAGTCAGCGTGCATCCTACATACTGGTAGCATCACAGCATTAATGCCTCTGTTACAAAATATTTTGTCTCTGACCTCTTCTGCTGCTTGAAGAGAAACAAAACTCCAAGGTAAAGTGGCCAGTTTTGCTTTATGTCATTACAGTATGACTCTTATCCTTATAATTAGGCATCAATGCGTCATTGATTTTATGCTTCTCTGTTCCTTCACCTCTTTTTACCACATATGGAATTGAAAATGATCTGTGATAAGTATTGTAATCTGTACCGGGGACCTAGAACTGTTCTAGAAACTGCCTTCGTCCTCTACTCACTTTATGTGCTCACCATTCTCCCATTGTGTTGGCCTTTGGTGCCATATCAGACTGGACGAATAATAGTTTATACATGTTCGTGAATGTTGTCCACCCGTTGCCTCTGCTCACAAGCATTCTGGGTGAGCAACCATTCGTTATTGTATTCACTCTTGTGAGAATGTAATCAAAACATTTATGTAACAAATTATGCCTTCAGATTTATGTTAATTTGTATTTCAGGGCTGTTATTTTCTTCCATTGGTAAATTCTTTGATTTTGAACTTATCATTCATACTCTTCTGATTTGAATGATTCATTTTATCACTTACATGTTTCTACGTCGGGATACATATACTGCACAATCCACTGTACAGTGTGTGGTGAACGGTTCTCCCTGTCAGACATGGATCGAGGAAAAAGTACTGTCGGCACCCCTTCTTGCCATTATTCAATCTAAATAATTTCCAGAAAAGTTAAAAAAAAGTTTATTCTGACCAAACTAATGGCCTGAAGTAAAAGAGACAGCATTTTCGTGGTCCTTGTACAGTTTCACTAAGGGCAATGATTTCTGCGATATTGAGCGCATCGAATTTCTTACGTAAAGGTCTATATCTTCTACAGTTTTGTCCTGACTACAAAGATTTTATAGCTGCTGTAGACTCCTAGTGTTTATGACCAACGACTTCAATAAATTCCTATTTTCTTTGCGATATTTTTTTATTCCCAAAGCGCTACCACGCCTTCAAAGCTTGTAATAAGTACCATATCTTGTAACAGCTACCTATCTTCTCGACTTTATAGTTTTCTTATTGATCATTGATTGCACTTCAGAAAGCAGGTAGTAAAATCTTCATTAGACATTCTGCCTAAATCTGGCAAGTACTCATCGACACCTCGGTAAATACCTCGCCTATTCAGAATTTGGTGGGCACTTGCTCTGCGATCGCCGAATGTCGCGTATAAAGTTTTACTAAGGCCTAAAAGATTATTCTTTCAATTATGACTTTGAAGGTTATTAGTTTCATTGTTTTGAATTTTCTTTTATTGGTTATCTGTGTTTGAATTAGTGAGGATTTTTTAACTTTATTAGAGCGAAAGGTTTTAGGTTCTGGCGCCGGCTTTACATAGACCGGCAGATTACAGTAACGTAAAGTTCTGTAGGTATTTTCGCTACGTTCATCTGTACTTATGTATTGTTTATGTAGAAGATTGTTTTAGAATTGAAGTGCCATATGTAACCTGCTTTACCGTCTTGGTGATAGTGAATGATTAGTAAAGTAATTTTCCCTAGTTTGTGGATACTAGGGTAGCTTCACCTCTACAGGCCTGTCACGTGTGGGAATTCGCACTGCTTTTATTGCACTCTTAAGAAAGTGGCTAACAAAGTGATGCTTTGCTTGTGTGTTGGCAGCCTGCTGTTCGACGACCTAGTGCAGCCGCTGTGCACAGAATCCACGACCAATGACGCGTGCTACGGCTGCTTCGCGCGCTACGCCAGGATGAGGCAGGTAGTCTATACAGCTTGACAGACACGAAAAATGTGACAGCTTTCTAACAAAAAAAAAACGACATTCTGCCTTCTAAGAGATAATATTACAAACTATAAATAGTATTCTCTCCTTAGTGTGTTAACGAACATTTATTTACATATTTTTTATTTATTTGTGATCATACGCAAGTGTTGCTCCTCTAGTGGCTGTGGAAAAGTGTGTTTTCTACGACAGAAAAAAGAGAGGTATAATAGTATATTTTATTTCTAGAATATGCTATATAAATTATTAAATTGTTGTGTGATATATCACAAACGTTTATATGAAATAAATTTAATCTATGTGCAATATCTAATTATTCATTACACTTTCTACTTCTTATGCGTCCTGGTATCGGCAGACTCAAATGAATGTGCCCAGGGCAAGAATGGATGAATTGGTCCAGTTAGCTGCCTTGTGTGTCACTGGTTCCCTGTTGCGCAAATGTTCCTAAACTACATTATCTACTAATATGTAATATCAAATAACCTAACAATCACCATGAAATTTGTCTCATCTCATCTTTTTTTCTCAATCTGATGTATAAATATGGCACTGAAACGGTGCATCACTTTTGTATCCTGACAGTTAAGACAAAAAAATTCGTGTTAATGAACACCGTGGGTGGAGAACAGTCCATCCGTTACAGCAGCTGTCTCCATGACAGCTGGGCGTCAACATAAAAAGATGTATCAACAGAAAAGTTCTTCTTCCAGTTCCCCTGAGGTCCGCACAGGTTAAAATTGCGGACGAAGCGTACCTTCCGGCATTGGTTTCATTCTGCTATAGGACGACACCGACCTTCTAATAGCCGAACATTCAACCAGCAGACTCAAGGTACATACATTGATCTAGCAGAAAAACCGTTTCTACTGACTCTTATTAAGCTTCCTTCCAGCTACTCCGTTCAGTGTTCGCGACATCCTTTGCTGTAGCTGAATCAAACTTCTTCTTCTACTTGCTCGTCTTCCCTTTCACGGAAATTTGAGGCCATATGAATTTTTTGGAAATTTGTGGTAAGTTCCTATGGAATCAAACTGCTGAGGTAATCGGTCCCTAGGCTTACACATTACTTAATCTAATTTAAACTATCTTACGCCAAGAACAACACACACACCGATGCCCGAGGGAGGACTCGAACCTCTTACGGGGGGAAGCCGCGGCTACCCCGCGCGGTCGAGGCCATATGACCCACTCCGGTTTCAAATATATATATCAGAAATTTATCATTTTGTTTCGCTTTCTTTTACTTGAGGCGAAATAGACAAATCATATTTCCTTACAAATAAGTTAAATAGTTATGTTTTCCCATGTTTTTCGGAGAAGAGCTACAACTGTATTTTAATTACTTTTACCAGATGCATACGATGAACTCAAAAAGTGCGCCAGGGACTACTTGAATGGCACATCCTATGCAGAATGTCAGGCAGTGGTGAGTCAATAAATTATTTTCATAATGATAACAATACATAAAGTTCACCGAGTCTCAACTGCCCTTTAAGGTAATGTTTATGCACAACATACCCGTAATGAGGCAGTTCCGAATCGCTGTTTAGCCCGTGCATCTTCTATAGCTCTGTAGCTCTATATAACTGTCACGTCCATAGTCAACTTAGCTTCAGTATGCTTGAATTATTCACGAACAGTAGTGTTAGGTTTATTCTTGCGAGAGTCTTGTACGTAGGTTCTCGCAGTAAAAGGAGAAATTAAACCAAAACGTCTCTTTCACGCTTCAGAAGTCCCAATTTGTAAACGAGTGGCAAGAAAACGGTCGTTTTTAATCACTCCGCAAATATTAATTTGCCTTGGACATTACAATTAGGTGCCGATCTAGGGTGTGATGCTGTTGAAAACTTTACCGTGAGTTGAAACACGATGTGAGAGACCAACGCGCTTTTACATTACCTTACCTTGATGCTCTGTGAGAATGTAAAAGTGACTTCTGCATCCCATTTTTTCTTTCATTTTCAGATCGGAGATGCTACAGGCAGTCAAAGCGGACAGTCGAATGTATTCTGCGATTTTGAAAAGTGCGTTAGGAAGCGGGACATTTTGCATCTGGTAAGTGTGACGAACAATAATTTATATACATGTACGCCTTGGTTGAGAAATTATGAAAATTTCTGAAACAACTTTCTTTATCTTTCATCATTTGCTTGCTTTTTTTTAGGTCGATGAATGTGCCAGACAGAGTGACAATTCCAAATCTGAAGCGGAGAAGTACGTACAAACAACATCCTGCGTTCTTGAAGAAATGCATCGGCGCAAATTTGTAAGTGCTTAGCTAACTAAAAAACAAAAAAAGCGTGATGCGTATCGAAAAGCAAACGATGTACAGAAAATGCTGAATGCATTAGAAGAGCTATGGACCGTTTTTCACGTAAACTATTATTTATGGATCTATTGATAGTTTTCTGTATCTCACAAACAACAATTTGGAAAAATGTAATACTAACTCACTCGTGCGGAAAATGATAGGTAGGTGTAGATGGTTCGATAGTATTAAAACCTGTCATGACCTGCCATTTTTGAAATTTAGATTGTATTGTATTGCATTGAAGTGGCGACCTAGAAACGACGGAGAGGCTTGGTCCCCGCCGTAGGCCTCAGTGGTACACAACCTCACAACAGGCTATAGAGGTCCACTCACCCCACCACCGCCCCACACTGAACCCAGGGTTTTTGTGCGGTTCGGCCCCTAGTGGACCCCCCCAGGAACGTCTCACACCAGACGAGTGTAACCCCAATGTTTGCGTGGTAGAGTAATTATGATGTACGCGTACGTGGAGACAGTGTTCGCGCAGCAATCGCCGACATAGTGTAACTGAGGCGGAATGAGGGGAACCAGCCCGCATTCGCCGATGCAGATGGAAAACCGCCCCTTAAAAATCATCCACAGATTGGCGCCGGCACATTGGACCCCGACACTAATCCGCCGGGCGGAATCGTGCCGGGGACAGGCACGCCTACCCGCCAGGAAAGCAGTGTTTTAGACTGCACAGATAACCGGGAGGGCCTGGAATTTAGGTTACTATGTTATTCTTAAAGTCTATGCGTAATCCGTCTATCTTAATGCATCTTGCACACCAGGTGGAATAGTTTTGCATAGTTTGCTCTTCCAAGGCGGTGAGACTCTTCAACACATGGCGAAACCACGTCCAGACGTTGTGAGGTTGGGCGGCCACCGCTCATGTACAGATGTCGGATGTCGTAGGTTGGGCAGACTGGTAAAACAGGACAGGCGACGAACTTTGGCAGACCTAACATTATACTTTAGTACCGGGTAGAGTACAAGTGTATCTGAAGACACAGTGAACCAAACACTTCTAACAATGGGCCTCCGCAGCCGATGATCCATTTATATGCATTGTTAACACCATGTCATCGGCAACTGTGATCGAAATTGGCACGTGACTACCGGCACTGGACGTTGGCGCAGTGGCAGAGCGTTGCATGGTCTGATGAATCCCTATACCTCCTTCATTATGCCGATGAGAGGGCGAAAATCCGTCGTCTTCCAGGGGAACAGCTCCTCGACAAGTGTACTGCAGGACAGAGACAATCTGGCGGTGGCTCCATTATGCTTTGGGGAACATTTGCGTGGGTATCCATGGGCCGAGTGTAGCTCGTGAAAGGCACCGTGACGCCCAAGGAGTATCGTACACTGGTTGCAAAAATGGTTCAAATGGCTCTGAGCACTATGGGACTTAACTTCTAAGGTCCTAAGTCCCCTACAACTTAAAACTACTTAAACCTAACCAACCTAAGGACATCACACATCCATGCCCGAGGCAGGATTCGAACCTGCGACCCTACCAGTCGCGGGGTTCCAGACTGTAGCATCTAGAATCGCTCGGCCACCCCGGCCGCCCACTGGTTGCAGATGACGTACATCCCTTCATAACGATCGTGTTTCCCAATGGCAGTGGTATTTTTCAACAAGATTTCACAAGGCCAGAAGTATGATGAAGTGGTTCTAGTAACACAGTGGCGAGTTCCAATTGATGTGCTGACCCTCCAACTCGCCAGATCTGAACCCCATCGAACACATCTGGGATGTGGTTGAACGTGGCGTCAGAGCTCATCGCCCCCCTCCCCAGAAATTACAGGAATTGGGTTACTTGTATGTAGATGTGGTACCAACTCCCTCCAGCGACCTACCAAGGCGTCATTGCTTCCGTGTCACGATGCATCACCGCCGTTATCCGTGCCAAGGATGGACATACCGGCTATTATGTAGGTGGTCGTAATGTTCTGACTGATCACTGTACGTAGACGGCACAATCTCAATTCGGAACCATACAGAGGGGTGTAGACAGTCTAACTCTGCGAATGGAAAAGGCTAGGGGAGAGGGGTGGGGGAGGCTGATGCTGTATGTAGACTGATGTAGACCGTACGGTAACTTGCGGAGTTCAGACGTGCTTGTAACACAGGTTCTCTGCTTACAGCTGTTGGGACCTCGATACCCAGGTGGCTTCTGGAGTCTGAAGGCGTACGCGCTGTACGTGACGGAGGCCGGCGAGCTGCGTGTGATGTCGACGTACGTGGGGGCCAACGATCAGTTCAGCTGCGAGCCCTCACCTTCCCCCACTCGGGCCGATTCCTGCTTCGGCAACAAATTTCCTTTAATGTAAAACAAAATTATCCTTCAACAATTAAAAGGATTAACTATATTCTGTGTATATTTCATTTCTATCATCGAAATCGTAACCTTTGCTTTCAGAACAATTAATGGCAGCTCCACATATTTGTGGTCGTTTAAATCTGCATGCTGGACTGGGGCTCAAAACTGAAACCTTGTGTTTCGCAAGTGGCGCTCTTACCTACTTAGTTAAGCTCCATTAATTGCAGGAGTAGTATTTGTCATAGCAGACTGGAGAAATTAGAATATTAATATAGTATTACTTAATTGCAGAAGCGACAGTGGAAAGATCCCAGAACTATATCCGGATCAGAGCAAGAAAGAGATTGACAGTTCATTGCTTACACGAGAGCTACCATAGCAATCATCAAGCACAGAAAGTGTTGGTCGCGCCTTCTGTTTTGTTCCCCGTTGACATATCGCTCTGTGGACGACAATTACGGCGGCTAACATAACTGTTGTGTTTCCTTTTCGCCATGTGCTTTGTTATTTGGTGCTTATAATACCCAAAAATGGATCAAATGGCTCTGAGCACTATGGGACTTAACATCTGAGGTCATCAGTCCCCTAGACTTAGAACTACTTAAACCTAAGTAACCTAAGGACATCACACACATCCATGCCCGAGGCAGGATTCGAACCTGCGACCGTAGCAGCAGCGCGGTTCCAGACTGAAACGCCTGAACCTCTCGGCCACAACGGCCGGCTATAATACCCAAAAGAATGTCTGCAGCCACTACTGATAGTAAGTAGTAAAGTTAGAAGACTATTACCAGCTTGCAAGACGGCCTGAGTCCCGCATTTTAACGAGAAACGTATGAAGAAATTCAGAACTGAATGGTACAACTGTTGCGCACGCGACCATATTGTCTCTGTAAAACTTATTTACGGTTTTGTCTGAACTAGGAGTATTAGTATGTAATGAACATCTTCACTATTAGTTCTAAAGTAGATAAATACAGTAGAGCACAACTAGTTCGTTAATGTGCTTCGTGTTAGCAGTAACTTTATTGCACAGCTTAACAACGACGTATTTATAAACTTCCGATATTCCAGATCAGTTCATAATGCAGCATATATTGTTGAAAATGCGTCACCACCTTACACACAAATAACATGAACATATTGTAATCCACCTGTTGTTCCAAATTTCACATCCATGGCAATGATGAATATTTATACGAGGGACATTCAGTAATTAGACGCATTGATGTAGAAAAACCGTATATTTTTGCAAGATGAGGCTTTACTACTTCTCAACATAATCTCCACCAATATTAATACACTTGTCCCAACGATGAACTAATTTTTATACCTGATGCAAAGAAGTATTTTTCCTGTAGTTTGAGCCACTTTCCCATAAATTCTTTGACCTCCTCGATGCTATTTTTTTACCACGTTATGCCTCCTTGAGTGAACCAATAAAATGAAAATCCAAGGACGTCAAACCTGGAATGAAGGGAGGATGAGTAAGTACCTCCCTACCCATTTTTTCAATGGTTCTTGAGTCAGCTGTGCTGTGTGAGGGCGAACACTCACGTGTAGCGATATCACGCCTTTTCTTGTTCTCTCATTGCTGGCTTAACTTTGTTCATCAACATGTCTGGGTAGTTTGCAGTGTTTGTTGTAAACTAATCTTCTAAGTAATCACAAAAGACGCCATCGTGGGCATCCCAAAAACGGTCAATATGACATTTCCGCTGATGTTTGCGTTCTGAATTTCTTTCGAACACGTGAATTAGTGTGCTTCCGTTCCATGCGTTCTCTTTCGAACTCTGGTCCAAAATCGTGAACCCAAGTTTCATCACACGTTATAATCTTTCCCGTTTCCTTGTGTTGTTGCGTAAACCTTTTCGGGGGGACACCTTGCACTTGTTTTGCTGTACTTGAGCTTGTTACTGACAACGTTATGAACTGTGGCAACACTTACTGCAACTATTTTTGCTATGTGTTCAACTGTAACGTGTCGTTCTTCACCAATAACGTCATCAATGCGGGTTTCAAGCGAAGGAATTGACACTTCTGGCCGGCCAGAAAGTTGCTCGTCAGTCACTGAGGTTCGGCAGTTTTTGAACTCTTCCATCCACTTTTAAAAATGTTCGCCGTTCATTCAACCTTCACCATAATGTAAAATTATTCCTGGAAACATTGCATCTTCGGAAAGCAAAATACGGATCACTGAACGATGTTCAACTAGTGTGCAAATTTCAAGCGGACACTCAGTCGTTAAGTGCAGTACTGACTTTATAAACAAAAACATTTTTATCCGTCAGCTGGCATAGTATCACATGAGAGACTCCGGAAAGGTCTCTGAATTTAATGCAAGCCACTGGCACAAACTCTGATGATCAGGACCTTTACGCCACTCCTTCCTCCCCTTTGCCGTAAAGGCCAATAGTACTATATACCAGCTCTAATTTCTCTTATTTTATTATGGTGAGCATTCCTCCCTATGTAGGTAAAGTATTTTCACACTCTGAGGAGAAAGCTGGAGACTGCAATTTCATGAGAAGTTCTTTCCACAATGAAAGACGCCTTTATTTTGATGACAGCCACCGCAATTCGCGTATCATATCAGCGGCAGTCTCTCCCCTATTTCGCGATAGTACAAAACGAGCTGCCCTTCTTTGAACTTTTTCGATCCTTCGCAAAGTGTGAGAGTTGTGTGTTTAAGTGTATCCGAGAAGTGTAGGTGACTGTAACCGGTGTGTGTAGTGTGGTATCATGTTTATGTTGGATAATGATGAAGAAGGGAGAGGGTGAAACCCGATGATGGCACTGATTGTGATCCGTCTGTAGGATGGGGACGTTAAGTTCGGTATCGACTAGCCGTGAGGGGTAGGCTATATACCAATAGTAATTGGTGTACCCATGCAGTTACCCAACCACATGCTGGCCACGACATACTTTGCTTAACTTCTGTGATCTGACAAGAACCGGTGTGTCCAACGAGACAAGGACATTGACATTTCTTTCGTACAACCTAGATTACAGAACATTCTAGCAACAAGTACATTTTATCACCGGTGCACAGAAAAACGATCTGATGAAAGTTAAGGAATTTGTAGGAGTAATGCAGAGCAACCAGATTGGAAAAAGTGACATAACTGATGTAGCATTGTAAAACTGCGTTACCTTGGCCTAGATCGGTCCGCACCATCAACCACGAATGTACGACCGAACTACACTTTACAGTGTTATTTCTCTGCACTAGTAACTTACCTAAAATAGTCAAGTCTAGAGAACTGCTTCTACTTACCGCATGAAGAAGTGCTCTCTACCCATTACCATCTCGAAAGTTTCTTGGTCTATTTCGGTAAGACAACACTAAGAACTGGACACATTTTTCTCTTCCTCATTATGTTTCTTCAGTCACAATTAAGTTGTAATTCCTTCCTGTTCACAGGCATCGGGATTCACAACCGACACAGGTGGCTTATTGCGTGATTTATTTCGTAGACACAAACCTTCTTTGAGGTTCGAACTCACATCTTTTTTGTGTCGGCGAAAGTGGTGCAAAAGTCGACGAGGATTTCAGGGTCCGATTCCTTGGTAATAGGGCTCTTTCTGCTTTGTTAATAATTTCAAATTATTTTTCAGATTCAGCTTCACTCGCAAGCTGAAGAAAATATCAAACCAATCTTTCTCGTTTAGATCCCTTGGCTGTAGATTCAATCACTGTATTTGTATTTTATAGCTGTATCGTTATTATGCTTTGGTGTTCAGAACGGCCCGATGAATTTATAACCAAACTGCTGTTCGAGCATTCGGTATCACTGTCATTTTAGGTAGCTGTGACTCATCAAATAAGATGGGCGTGTTAACAAATTTTCATCTTTCTTGTCGAATCGATACAACTGTGTGCGAAAACATGAATACAGGTTTGACAGTCATGGCACCTTAGCTCGCATTTGCAGGAAATATTAATTATTTTCTTTTTGCGTACAGGCCGAGAACATAAGAAAAGATAAATTGGTTTTCTCTCGCTCTACTTGCGAGTGGGGCAGGAAGCAAAATGACTATAGCCCATGTCACGTACGATGTCGCTTCCGCACATAGAGGCGGAACGAAAGGGAAGCGCGGAGGGGATAAGGTTTGCGCATGGCTGACGGCAGAGAGCGGGCAAACAAAAGTCCGTGTTGCCAAACTGTGTTACTGCGGACAACAGGCAGGTCCATTTACCTTTGGTACATCGTATTATACGTTCAAATCTACAAGGGAATAGTACATTTTAAAGCCAATTTCGATCAGACGTCTACATGAAATAAATATTACTTTACGTCTTGAGGTTGTGTCCACTGCTTCATAGTAATCGTCTGTGTGACGTCGGAAGGTGAGAACAGCTGACGCAGCTTTGTGAAGACATCAAGTACCATTTTTCTCCAAACGAGTACTGTCTAACGACAAGGTCATCGAAAATGGTTGCAATAACTGCCATTTATTGCGATTTGGACTACATTATAAGTAAAAAAATTTTCAGACTGAAACCGAAATCATTGTATTTGTTGGACAACTGCTTCTACTAAATATAATTTTTTCCAGTGTGTATAATGCGCGTATGTAGATGTGTCTCACTGCAGCTCAATGTAGATGTATTTGGAAAAAAGAATTACTTGTAGCAAAGACTAGTGCAAAAGACTATCGTAAAAATTATCAGTATGTTATCATATTTTTCTGTGTCAATGGGCATTAACAGTTTAAACTAATTTGTTCAACATTACAGTAGGAGAACGCATTTATGACCCGTTGAACAAGCTTACAGTTAACCACGGAACTCGACGGAATGCTGACCGATAACGCAGAAAACGACCGATATCTCAACAGGTAACCCACCCTTTCATTTTAAGGCGTTTTAAAATTCTAGCCTTGAAAATGACTGGGGTATTCGTGTCGAAATATTGGAGTTTATGACGAATGTATCCGGCTGCATTCTCTTGAGTAATTAAAGAAAAGCTTAATGTCTCCTTGAGCAATGTTTTGAACATTGTAGTCTGAATACATCATAGGATATGTATTCCTAATCAATAAAAGTTAGGAAGTTCTCATGTAGTATATATGCAATTGATATGATGACAAAAACATTTTTAAACCATGGGCCTTTAGAACCAAGAAAGATCATTACTTTACTTCGTTTCGAAGCCTACGTCGTAATACCATCTACCATTTGAGCCCATGTCCGAACCATGTGACTGTACAACTAGGATCATCGGTTCAAGGCTTCACCTCCCTGTCAAAGACTTTTTCGGAAACTTTCCAGCGTGCCCACACTGAAGGGGCACAAGCGTTTCAGTGTCTGTTATCTTGATTGTTTTTTTTTCCACATAGCTTGTAACCTGTGCACAAATTAATTCTATTGGATTATATTGACAGTGATTTGTGGATAAACGCAAAACTCTGAGACCACATTCACATGCAAGAAAGTCAAGTTTGTACATTCTGTTGCGTGACTTTTACAAATTAATGAGCTGCAGGAGTTCAGCACTAGTCTGGCTTATATTGTATGGAGTATTTTTATTTTTCAGCCAGAGCACAATGTCCCCTTTCCTGGTGCTCGTACTTGGTCATTTCTCTGTACCGTAACTGGCTTGGTAGTTACAACGACCTACTTCGAAGCAAGGTATGGCAAGAATTGTTCAGTGAACCACTTCTTGAAAGTGACAGCGTTCATATCCGAATGGTAGTCACTACGGTTTTTATTACACATAAATACGAGTTTACTCTCAGGAACAAAATCAGAAGAAGAGCCAGCATGCAGAATAACTAGGCGAGAACCATTCCCTATGTGTACTTTAAAACCGACAGTACCATGACTCAATTTCCATCAGGTCTTCATGGACCCATGTTTCATCAAGATAACATTGTAGAACTACCACGTCATCTTGTGTAGTGCATCTTTATAAGGGACGTGATTCGTGCAGCTTCCATGTCACTTCATTCAAATAAAAACTATTTTCTTAACGAATTTGAAACCAATGTCTTTCAAAATTCCATTGCATTTTCTAAGTGTTCTACCAATAAATCGCAGTCTTTGGTTTTATTTCCAAACAACGTTATCCATGTGATAGTTGCAATTTAAGTTTTACGTAATTGTAATCCCTAAGTATTTAGTTCAATTTGTGTCTTTTATCTCGTAAACCGAAATTTTGTTGAATCCTTTTAGTACTCATGGGGATAACTTCGGACTTTTCGTTATTTAGACTCAATTGCCACTTTTCTCACCACACAGCCGTCTTGTCTAAGTCGTTTTGTAATTTATTTCAATTATCTGATAACTTTATAAGACGATAAGTCACAACATCATCTGCAAACAGTCTAAGAGGCTGCTTAGATTATCTCCTAAATCGTTTATTAGACCAGGAACAGAGGAGAGCATATAACACTTCCTTGCAAAAGCCAGATATCACTTCTGTTTTACGCGATCATTTTCCGTGGATTACTACATACTGTGATCTTTCTGACAGGAAGTCACGAATCCAGTCGCTCAGCTAAGACTTCATAGGCACACTTGTGAGGAGCTTCATGTTTATTGCAGTCACCTGACATATTCATTTGGAAATCATACTAAAACATTTACAGATACACGTTCACAACTATTCTACTACACCAAAGTAACATCGACGTCTCAGTGAATAATTCGGTCGCTCTGTGAATGAAACTACATTGTCGCTAAATACGGCAACAGTGCAGCACGATGGAGAGAGAGTTTCGCAGTCTACTTTGTAACTTGCGGCTAGCCGCTCAAAAAGGGGAAAAGTCTTATTAGCTGCTAGCAGTTAATCTCGGGGGATGCGCAGAACGACTGAAAATAGGGCCACTGTCCTACATGACACGAACTATAGTAGTGGTACAAAGTACCCTTCGCCATGCACCATGTGGCGGCTTGCAGAGTATGTACGTAGAGGTAGACAATCATACAATCATGCTGATACACTCAGTCATCGTCTCCGAACTGTTCCTTTTCTGTATTCTTTTCTGCAATTCGAAGCAAACGCCGAGGATTGGTGCCAAAAAGGTGTTGTGATGTTGCACGACAATGCCCGTCCGCATACTGCTGCCCACGCTGCTGAAACAGTCCAGAAACTCAAATTTGAAGTACTTGATCATCCTCCATATAGTCCCGATCTTGCCCCTTCTGACTATCACTTGTTTTGTCCACTCAAACAGGCATTAAGGGTCCGTCGATTTGACTTTGATGAAGCAGTGAAAGAAGCCGTGCATACCTAGGTCGCAGCTCAACCGAGAACCTTCTTTGATGAGGGCATCAGGAAGCTTGTACAACGATGGACCAAGTGCGTTGAAACCCAAGGAGGCTATGTCGAAAAATTATGTTCTTGTAAGTTTCCTAATTTGATTACAATAAATTTTTATAACTACTTTGCGGATAATAATTTACTTACCCTCGTAAAATAACAAGTTCAGTGTTACCAGTCACTGTTCATTCATATTCACAATCCCTTTTCGAAGGCTTAAACCTCCATCACCTGGTGGATTTACATGTGTTAGTGTGACACATGTGTGGGTTGTGTTATAATTTTGGGGTAACTTGTGGCACTGTCTGCTTTGGGCAAAGGTTCCTTTCCCTGTGATAACACATCACATGTAAATTGTCATATTTTGTAAACAAACATGGTTTCCGGAAACTAATAGGTGGTTCTTTACACCTAGCAGTTTCCAGACACCATTTTTGTTTACAAGATATGCCAGTTTCCACATGATGTGTTACCACAGAGAAAGGAACATGTAACCATAGGAGACAGTGCCACAAGCTACCCCAAAATCGTAAAACAGCACACAGATATATCATACTAACACGTGTAAATTCTCCTGACAATGGAGATTTAAATCTTTGAAACACCTCGTCGATATAAATAAACAGCGACTGTTAACAGTAAACGTGTTGTTTCATTCAATAACGAGAAACTGATTTGCCCTACACTGTTAGATTAAGCAATTTTTTTGATTCTGTCACATGTGACATATATGATAAAAAAGCTAGAACATTATGTGTTGTAGATGAGCCATTACACTATTTCAGTCATACTAAGCAACAAGATACAATTAGTAAAGGTAAACAACCAAATGTCAACACCCATGAAAATAAAGATAGGAGTTCCACAAGGGTTAGTGCTTCGGCCTTTCCTGTTCATTGTGTATATCAGCGACTTGCCAATATACATGCCATGTGACAAAGTCCTGGATGCTGATGACATGACCCTAATTATGGATGAAGAAAATCTGCAAGATGTTTCAGAATAGCACAAAGTGGTAGCTGAAATGAGCAGTGACTGTTGCTGGGCCAGTCTTTTAGCTATAAATAGAATAAAAGCTCAAGAAATTCGCTTCATCCTAAATACATCCAAATAAGATAGAAAAATTACTGGGATTGCATTTAGATCAAGAAGGTACATAGGATAAGCTTACAAATTACCTATGTTGCAAACTTGCTCGTACTCTGTTCCTACAGCACAAGCTGAGACACATTATTAGCAAAAATTTATTAATTCCTGCATACATTGCTTTTTTCAAACACAACTGCGGTATGGATTAATACTTTGGGGTAGCTCAGTGGGTTCCAGTACCATCTTCAAGTGCCAGAAGAAAGCAGTTAGATGTATATTAGGCCTAGAACCAGCACAAGGCTGCAAAAACCCTGTTTAAAGAACTCAAGATAACGACACTGCCTAGTGTGTATATCTACAACTGTTTAATACAAACTAAAGAAAACGCAAGCAATTTTAAGTTAATATCCGAAGTCCATCTCCATAATACTTGAAGTAATAGTGACCTAGATCTTCCATACTCGAGACTGACATTAACACATAAGAACCATAAGTACCTATGTTTGAAACTCTGCATCGATCTCTCAAAGACAGTGAGCGATCTACCCATGAATAGTTTTAAGTATACGATAGTAGTTTGGTTCAAATGTATTCCATACTACTCAGTTTATGAGTTTCTAAACAGTGACACACAGGAGGCACAAAATAAGCAGTCGGTAACTACATTATCAAGTATGCCTATATGTGTGTGTTACAGTAATGGTTAAGTGTTTACACATTTTTCTACATAGTACTTAAATAAAAACATAATTGCTTAATGATACAATCATATATGTGATTAATATAATATATTATTCCTAGTTATTACTATTATATTAACAATGTATAGTATCACCATCATTTTAGCATATATATCTACTTGTACTGCACGTGCATATTTATGTAATTATATTTTATTGTTTTATGTATTAAACACACCAATGAAACCAGTTGTATGGAAAATATATCGAAAGGCAAATAAAGATTCTATTCTATTCATCATCAGCATTCGACTTAGACAGCTTTAGAAACACTGGACTCACATTCGGGAGGACGACAGTTTAATACCGCGTCCGGCCATCCTGATTCAGTTTTTTCATGATTTCCCTAAATCACTCCAGGCAAATGGTGGGATGGTTCCTTTGAAAAGGCACGGCCGAATTCCTTCCCCGTCCTTCCCTAATTCGATAATACCGACGACCTCGTAGTTTGGTCTCTTCCCCCAAAAACAACAACAACAACAGCTTTAGAAGGGTTGAAATGTACCCGATGGCTTTGTTACTCAGGTGACATCCAGTGATTAATCCACACCGACCCATTCTGTTGATACTGCTTAGCTACTGACACTGCGTACTTCCTGCTTTCATTTATACTGGCACATCTGCTTCTCATGACATCTAACTGTCATTTCAGCCTTACATAGATTCAAATTCGTTTTCGTTAGAAAATGCAAGAGTTTCTCGTGGTAAACGGAATAATTCTGAGGCATCTCACTTAGTTCTGCACACTTGTATTTACACAATGGACACAAAATGCTATCTTCACGTACCTTTTGGTGACAGTGACTGCTGAAATTGTCATGTCTAGAGGTACTAGAATTACAAATGTTACACGCAAATTTCAAAGCACCATTACTCAGATTTTTAGTATTAATATCTCTTTGCAAGTTGCTGTTGATACTGGATGTTGCACAACAGCCCATGCAAGTATATTCAGCCATGTTTCGAGGATCTGAGAATGGCACTGCAAGCTTAGAATACAGTGCTGACGCTGCAGTAATTCAGTGGACGTTTACATCCGAAGCACAATGACAGGTACCAAGAACCTAAAATAGCAGTAACGTAAACACCAATAAACAACACTCAGTAAGAATCAAGGCACAGAGCATTACAACGGCACAAAATCACAATTTTTAAGCACTCGGCTTCGTGCATTGCTGTGGCTGTACGCCAAGACAAGGTGTTTCTTAGGTTTTTGCTTGGTTTCCCCCCATCTGGTCTACTAATGAGACCGGGGCCAAGTACAGTATTTCGTTGGTCCCATTTAGCATGGCATGACGTCACTAGGTAGCTAACAGCGACCCCACATGTAGCTGCACGCTTGACAACACGCTTGTGCAAGTGTGCTGACCCAAGCATGCTTGATAGTGATTGGGATAAATTTGCGCAAGCATCAGTACTGTACAACCACTTTGATGCTTGATCGAATTTCGAATATGCATGCTTGTGCAAGCGTTCAAGCGTGTGTATGCTTGAGCGTGTGTACCAAGAATAGGGAGGCTTGTGCAAGCGTTTGTCGGTGATCTGGTTTGATTTAATTTTTATTTGGTCCTGTTAAATAACGTTCTGTACAAATGTTGTACTGTATTGTAGGTCAGGTCATAGAATACAATATCACTCGTACATGGAGAAAGAAGAAAATCAACAGTTCTGTGAGGTAGTTTCCATAGCGTGTCTATCGCGAATAGTTAATACAGGAATGATGTTTTCGTTTCTTTAACCACTCTAGTCCACTAATCACGTTTACTACCCTTTCTTTTAACACAAGCAAAAAGGTTGCCAAAGCCAGCTCATAGTCGTCTTAGCTCGGCATTTTCTTGTGAACAAACTAATGTTTATATAAGCATGCTTGAACCGTATGTAAGAGCCAGAAATCTGTGCATGCTTGCTCAAGCACGCTTGAGCATGTCAAGCATGCAGTTACGTGTGTGGTCGACGTATGTTACTGAAAAGAGAAACGTTAACTCGACAGAGTACTCTGCAGTCGACAAAGTAGTTTTCTGATTGTTTCGTAATCTTTTTAGATTAATTATCGAGTGAAACAGCAAAACGACGTGCAATAACATTGAACACAAAACCAACTACATAGTTCATAATTTATTTTCCAGATTGGCATATCATTATAAATGGGCTGACAGGTGTATGGTAATGTCAATGAAGGAAGTACTTGTTCTAAACAAAAATGTGGAAACAGTCAATTTCGTTTAGCAGGCTTTCGCGACTATCTGCCAATTCAGGTGATTTAACATATCCGTGGCACTCATCTATGGGTCAAACATGCTTGTGACCAATCACACTGCCTTCTTCATAGATGTTCAATATCCGCAGTTAGTCCTGCTTGTTATGGGTCTCCCACAACTGAGCAGTATTCTAAAATTGGACCTGCAAGTGATTTGTCAGCAATCTCCTTTGTAGACCAACAGCACTTTCCCACTATCCTACAAATTAATCTTTTATTGACGCTGTTGTGGAGAACGTGCAACATATTTGCATCATTAATTAATAATGGCACGCATAAGTCTAGAAGAAGGCGAAGCCACGTTTAACATAACACCTCAAACAATTTTGTCAGAGGGACAGAGCCAGAAGAAGTCGCTCCTGGCATAGAAGACGCGTTGACATACATAGTGTGCAGTGAATGAGTCACTGTTTCAAAATTAAATATGTCAAAAAATAATATCGATGGACGACTGCAACGAAAGGTACGTTTATTGTGAATTTTATAGAAAATTTTCGAAATAGTTCAAAAAGCTGCTAACAGATGACGCTGTTCGCTATGCAGCTCGAACAGTATCAACGTGAATAATTTAAGTCTTCCTCTGCAAATAGCATTTGCCGTCACATCACAGCATTTGAAGGATATGGGGAAAGACAACGGTAACATTCAAATTTGAATTTTTCAAACCAAGTACAGTAAAGCAATGATAACCCCGATGTACGCAAGTCGATGCAACGACTTTGTCTAATTGTTGACAGATGGCAGCACAACGTTTCGTTTCTGTGAGAACCCACACACTCTGGTGAGAGACAATGAAAACACATACCTTCAAAATGGAGGCAATAGCTGTTAGGAGTGACATAAGTTGTGGTCTTTCTTCCATTGTAAGTGAATTGTGTGGTGATTCCGACAGTTTTAATGCCGACATTAATGATTCAGATTCCAGTTTAAACCAGGAGATGAAAGATTCTACGAATATTAATTCCAGTACATATAAGGTAAGGTTTGTTTTGACATGTTATTTGCTGGATGTCATTCCCTTTGTGCTGGATGGTTAGGCTATGTGTTTTTATTTTTGTCTTGAACTGTTTTACAAGCCCTTTTTACCAAGATACAATCAGTACGCATTTTAATAAAACTACTTTCTGTTGTGTGAATCAACTTTAACAAAAAAGAGCATACTCATACTTTTGGGTTACTATGTCGATGAAGTTATTGGTTTAACAGAACTTTTTTCAAAATGCACTTTCTATACAAGAATATGTCTTGACTAAAAGGAAAGGTCCACAACCGTGCATGACGTCATCGCCAATGGTCGTACTGCTGAGCGAGACGCTTTCAGCTGCTAGCCCATATTGATCTTGATGTTCATCAAATTCTTATCTAAAATAAAAAAAATAATCCGATACTTCAAATAATATTTGTTCTCTTATTTTTACGATACACTGTCTCTTTTTCGCAAGATCATATTGAAACTTAATCTGAAGTGAAATTGTGAATTATCCGTACAAATACGTGATTCGGGAAATCAATGAAATGTTTGGAAATTCAATAAGCAATGAGTTTGTATTTATATTTACACAATTATTTATTTTTTTATTTCTGCCGAAAAATACAAAAATCTTCACAGAACCAAATTTTCAGTAATTTTTCTCATAGTCTTTGAGTGTTGTAACACTGTATTTACAGTATCAGTTACCCTTATTACTTATAAAATAAGCCCCTTATTATTTTAAAGAATATTGACCTCAGGACCAAGTATACAGTCGATGATTTCATGTACTGTGTAATTTGCAGTACAATCAAACCCAACAAATATATCGCCAGGCAAGTTGCTACAACATGCACAAAACAATACATTTCTTTGGCATCTTTCGTGAAGAAACAACTCTTTTTTTGTAAGTAATTTCTGTGCAGTAACATATGTATATTCTACACGTTAAAACATCCTGACGAGGATAACAGTCCACCTCTACTGATAACAGCTGTTTAATGATTTGGTTATCATTCACATCCTCATCGTGTGCTATTAGATACAGTTTACAATAATTACATTTATTTTTCTTAATGACAATATGAGCAGTAGCCATGTATGTAATGAAGTACAGGCCGCATGTCCTCATCTAACCTCTGTTTGTTAGCATCATCTACAACTAAATTCAATTCTTAATTAAATGTCACTTGTGAAAGGTCATTTATATCTCACTCATTAGACCAAATATCATTCTTGAAAACTTCCTCACTTATTTTTCTGTGACTTTAATATTAATGACACAGCTTTGTACCCTTAATTTACTTTGTCTCAAAAATCTTCTGATTGAGACATGGTAATTACCACCATTCAATGAACGATACTTCCCAAACCTACTATCTAGATCATCAGCTTGAACCTTGCCTGTTAGGAACTGTTCTCTCTCTCTCACCAAATGTAATACCTAACATATGCAGCATAAGACCGAACATCTGCAAACTGAATGACAGACATTGTATCGTCACACATCTCTGAACCTAATGATACCCCCATGAACTTCACTGTAATATCCATACCAAATGAAACCAATAAAAACTTAACTTCTTTCTGCAAAACAAACACCAAACTAATCAGGCCTAATAAAAATGCCAAACACATAAACAAAAAAGAACCATAATCATTCGCTGAAAACACGTACACAACCCTCGTTCCCGCACCAAGTACCTAAACTCGAAACCATGCTAGCACAATGACAACCAAAACTCAAATGAACCCATTGCCACAAGTTAAGCTCGGCACATCCACCACCAGAGGGCACCATCAAATACAACACAACCTCTACAAACACAACCAACTCAAATACTCCACACCATAATGACATCACACACCACTCCATTACGTCATGGGTCAAAGCAGATGAGTGGAATTGGATGCTTCGGTTGACCTGAATGTTCCATCATTATTCAATTTGCAAACTGATGTAGCAACTCTAGTGTGTGTTTAGAATTCTTGGTTATTGGCTCTTGGAACATATTTAATTACCTCTGACCTTTTAACAAAGTTTGAATGTTAACTGCATGTCACCACTTGCAAATTATCTCAATGAAACTTGCACTGTCATTGTGGTGAAAAATATGAAGACCAAGTTTTACATTCTCCGTTTCTGTGCTTGATGGATACTGTGATTTAAGACATAGTTTGTTGGCAAATTTCAATAAATTTTCCCTTTCAAGTGAGTGAAGAGATTTATAACTGCTTAAAAATGCAAAATTGCCATCAGCCTCATTGCTAAAATCTGGAAACTGTAATCTCTTCTTTCTGTTTTAGCTGGTTATGTATATATTCCAATAGGTGCACACTATCAAACAGAAAATACAAAAGGCTGCATCCAGCACCTGGAGAAGGGTGTGAGTACTTAATTTTAAGTTCAGGTGGATCACTGAAGTACGATACAACCTTATTATTGATGTCATTATCATAATCGTTACCAAGAACCTCAGAGCATATGCTCTGCAATTTCAATACAACCTTTTTAAGAAAGTTAGAAACAGCAAGGGGCATGCATGGCTTTGACAGGTAGATCATGAGCTACATCATTGTACTGTGTATCCAAATGACACACCATAAATACATAGGCTGTAAATGCACATTCACTTCTGCTGCTACTGCTACTTTACGCCTGACCCACAATATAACGCCTTTTGAAATGCATTAGTGATTTTAAATGCCTTCCATCACGATGAGGACTGTTCAATCTTGTTCAGTCAAAAATGACACTTTGTTAGCTGTGTATTCTAGAAAATATGCAGAAACTTGCCTAAGAACAGAATTAATAGAAAATTCAATACGTATTCTAGTCAGAGTAGCTCGACAAGGCATCGTTATTAAAGGCACACAACAGTGAGGAGAAATTGAGCGAACTAATGACCATACCACCAAAATAGACCATGAATATCTTGCCATATTCTTTTTACATTTTAGCATTGAAAGCTGTTCTTTCAAAAATATAATTATTTCTTGTTTATCTGGCAACTTTTCAAATAAATTGTTCAAAACATTAAATATAAAATGAATACTCTTCTCTATTGCTAAATTGTAAGTTCGCCATATTAAGCATAGTAGTTAACTGCGTTGTATTATTTACAGTTACTGGGAACTTGAATTTCTCTATTTGATCAGTCTGCAGATCATTTACATGAACAGTGAGATTTAAGTTTGCCCTAATATGACAAAAAGTTTCTGAAATGACGCTTCACTAATTAAAAGGAAATGTACAATAGTCTTCTTAACAACACAGTTCCAACTCACTCAAATCAAAAGTATTAATTTTATAATTGATTCATTCAGGGCTGAGAAGGATACAGACTTCATATGTTCTTCATGACTAGTCAAACTTCCCTTTAGAACACAAATGATGTAAGCATTTTCTACATGCTGTCTTCAGTCCTCAGGAGATTCTCTTGATGTTGAAGGTGTAGATAAATATCCAGGACCTCCAAGTAGTAGTGATGGTACTGCACCTGTAATAAATATAGTAACTACCATTATCTTATCTTATACGTTATAAGGTCAACAGATTCATTCACTAATTATATATCCCAACACAGTCCGGAAACACCCAACAAACCTTTCCTTAGCTGTGGATGGTCAAGAGGTGCTGTAATAAATTTTTGAGCCTAACCTCATATGCCGATATACTTGTTTCTGTATCGTGTGCATGAAAGTGCCTCTTACAAAACTGTTGAAAATAATAGAGTAGGTTGCATTAGTGTGACAAAACAGTTCTCATATATAGGTTATGTTTATAAATTACAGTTAATGCCTGAGCTAAATAAAAATATTTAATGTATTTGTTTACTAAAGCTGCTGCTTTCCACAGAATCATATGTAGGCGTAAAATTATTGTGATGAACTGCACTTACCCATTTTCTCCTTGCATTTTCATCATGTGGGAAATGGAATATACTTACTCTTTCTTGAGTACTATAATTGCCTTTACAAGGCCCCTCCCCTTGCCGGGGGCTCACGGATCTTTCATGAGTTTGTGTGTGGCGCACATGGTGGCCCAGGCTATATTCCTTCCTGGGCTGCATTTCCCTTCCCCATGCTTCTCCCTACCTTGTCCTCACTCCTTCTCCTCTGCCCCCTGCTTCCCCTCTCTTAGTGTTCTTACTTATGTCGACCTGGCTATCCACCTGGTTTTGTTCCCTATGCCTTTTCTTTTTCACCTTCCTTTTTGATTCCCCTTTGGGGTTTGACTGCCATTTCTCCATAGTGTGAGCTGTTTGGGGAATAACTCCTTTCCTAGTACCTATGGCATGGGGGGGGGGGGGGTTCTGACCACTTTTCGGTAAGTTCGTGCTCGGCTACCACAGGGCCCCAACATTTGTAGCACCCCTTCCCTGCTGCATGTCTATCATTCTGGTATTCTTATTTCTCTTCCTTGGGGGGGACACGTCTGGAACATTTTTGGGAATGTGTTCTGAGGTTTTAATAGCATGACATGAGAACAACCCCGTGATGTAGATTCTCTTTCTTCGTTCTTCATCTTCTACCATTCCTCTGCATCGTTGTTTGAGGTTCCTCTTGATTTCTTCTTCCTCCTTGTGCGCTCCTGAAGGCTGGCCCATGCTGTTTTACGTGTAACAGGTGATTGGGTAATGCGTAATTCCCAGACCTGGGGTAACAGGTACGAGTCATACGTACTCCCTGGTACAAGCCAGGCCTAGGGAGGGGTGATTGCTTGAGCTGTTGCCTTTCCAAATTGCCGTTTGGCCCTCTGTCAGGAGTTCGAGATGTGTGACCTGAGGTGTGAACAATCACCTAAGACAGGTTAGCCCATCTGTGTGGGGCGGCCAATTGGAAGGAGCAGGCCATCAGAGACACTAGCAATCGTGGGGATTTTTTTCACAATGAGCCAGTCATCATCTCAGCCTCAGTCTGTGTTTTCTAAACGTAAATGGAATCAGGCTAAAGATTCAAACAGTCTCCCAGCTGCACTTCAATTCCTTGTGGTATCACATAATGGAGGAGGTCAGTCCTTTGCTATGGTTAATCCGTTTATTATTCAGAAAGCTGTTCATGCAATTGCCAGCCCTGTGACATGCTGCTCTCGTTTACATAATATATCTGTGCTTCTGGAGTCCAGTTGTGATTTTTCAAGCCCAACAACTGCTTACAGTTCTGCTCCTCCGTGGCTATCCTGTTCACGTTGAGGCCCTTTGAATGCTGAATTCTTTGTGAGGTGCTATTTACACTTGGCTGCTTGATGGTCCGACTGAGGGAGAAATCAAAACTAACCTCTCTGATCAGTGTGTCCTAACAATACCACCACTTGCAAAGTAAGTTAGAAATAAGATTTAATAATGTTGCTCATGCAGCATATGTTCACTTTATCGGGCAACAACAAAGTTATTGATTGTGGATGGTATCGTCAGGATGGAAATAATGAAGTCACTGTAAAAAAGTCATCAACTTTGGCACTTATCTTGAGTGGATTCCCACGTTGATTTCGTCGAAGTTGTTACGGCTCATCTTGTTGATTCTAGAGTGATTCCACTTTGACTTCTAGAAGGTCCAGATCTGTATTTTAGCAATATTTGAAGACCTAACAAATGCGTTTTTCAGGAAATTCTTAATGATCAAACAATCCAAGATCAGAACAATGGTATGGTAGAAATAATTTTTGACTTGGTGTTCACGATCCACATTTTTATTAAACTTCTTGTAAATTCACATTTACTTCTTAATTGCCACATCATCAAGAAAACGGTTTTGTATCAATCTTCATATATTGAATTTCCATTTTAACCAAACACAAGACTTGACTTCTTTTACAAAGCGAAATAACAACTTAACTTCTGCAAAGTGAAACAAAAACTGCTCTGTGCGCATTCGCACCAAAACGGTGCAAGTAAGTCAAAGATTATGACAGTCTCACAGAAATGAATACACACAAGAACCATATCACTGTAATATATCAATACATCGTAGTACCTATACATTAATAAAACCAAATGTGAATATTGTCACAAAAATGTGTGTTACCTCACAGAAAAGTAGTAAGACATTATTGGTATCAAGAACTGGGGTTAGAGTGCCGTAATGCTCACGTAAATAAAGAACCAGTACAGTGTCACTGCAGTCCATTGGGTAATGAAAAAGGTTGGTGCCCTTCCTGCCTAAACACAGTCTTTTTCTCACATTTGATCAAGTAGTGCTGCCATCATAGATCAAAGCAGGCTATGAAATCATCATGGTCAAACCCCCGTACATTCCAAACCCAATGCATTGCCACCAGTGTCAATGTTAGAACCACACTCACATGTCATATTGAAAACATGGACAAATGTGTCATTTTTGGGAAGGATACTCAAGAGGGCTATTGCCTGCCACCTTCTCCCCGCTATGTGAGTTGCAGTGGTGACCCTCCAGCCTCACCCCGAGAATGTCCCATGTATCTCAATGAGCAGGCCATCCAGGAGGTCTGGGAGAAGGAAAAAGTACCTAACCCTCTGGCTTGCAAGTTGTTGGCTAATTGAAAGCCCTGCATTTTACCATCAGGTTACCATTCTTGCTACTCCTTGCTCCTAGCTCCATGAAGGACATGGCCCCACAGGCTTGCAACTTCAAATTCAGCACTGCAGTTGTAAAGTAGCCCAGTATCACCATATCATTCCAGTGTCCTCCTCCTCCAGATGTGCAACAAGCCACCTAATCTTTGCCCCAACAGCAGGCCCGAAAGGACAAATGGAACACTCGTGAAACTTCTTATGATGTCCTCCCCCTAGTCCCGAACCCCTCTCCTCTCCCCCCCCCCCCCCACCTCCCCTCCGTGTGCCGCTCCCCCTCCCCAGCCGGAGAAGTGTCCCACTTCTTCGGTGTCTGCCGGTCAAGGGTGCCCCTCCCGGACCCCCTCTTCCCAGCACCTTCCAGGCAAAAGGTCTGCTGCCATGCAACAACCACAAGAACCACGATCTGTGGGGCCCCAGGTAGCCCACTCTCATCTTGTTCCAGATCTTGCTGCAGCTGGCTCCTTTTTGCAGCGCACAGCTCGCCTCGATCTCAAACAGAAAAGAAGAAGAAACACAAATCTCACGACAAGGAGCCTCTGGTGTCCTCAGGGGTCCCGTCCCCCCCACCTTTGCAACCTGACTCTGACCTGCTGTTGATAGATGCCACCTTCTCCTTGTCGGTGACGGATGGTGACCAAATGGCATGACTGGCTTTAGCCTATCTGTCCCCCCCCCCCCCCCCCCCCATGCCTCCATTCGAATCATCGTTCTGTGGGTATGCATTGGAATTGGAATGGATATTACCGTCACCTTCCGGAGTTGAAATCCCTTATTTCATTTTACTCTGCAGCTTGTGTGGTTCTGGAAGCGGTTGCTGTTAGGGTCCACCTGGACTATGGGGTCACAGTTCGCAATCTTTATCTCCCCCCTGGCAGGACTCTCACACCTGCTGCCTTAACTGCCCTTCTTCAGCAGCTTCCTCCTTCTCGGGGATTTTAATGCTCATCATCCCTTGTGGGGCAGTGGATTTCCATCTAGTCGGGGTCTTCTCATAGGCCAGTTTCTTGCAGACCACGACTTGTGCCTTCTTACCTACCCATTTCAGTGCCAGTCATGGTTCCTTTTCTGCCATTGATCTTTCTCTTTCTTCTCCCTCCCTCCTCCCTTCATTACACTGGTCGCCACATGACAACCTTTGATAGTGACCACTTCCCATTGATCCTCTCGCTCCCTGATGGGCAGGTTACCTTGTTGGTCTTTCCAACATGCCGAATGGCCTCTATATACTGCACAGGTCGTTTTTTCTCCCTCTTTGTTGGGTTGTATTGATGACGTCCTACATGATGTGTTTGATGCGATTGTTCGCACTGCTACCCTTGCCGTCCCATGCTCATCTGGACCATTTCGCTGCTGGCAAGTCCCATGGTGGAGTACGGCCATTGCCATCCGTGATTGCCGTCAAGCTTTGCAATAGCTTAAGAGGCACCCATCTGCTGCCAATCTTATTACCTCTAAACGCCTTTGCACCAAAGGCCATTACTTAATTAAACAGAGCAAATGGGTGCATTGGGAATGCTTTGTTTCTTCCTTCAGTTCTACTGTCCCTATGTCACAGATATGGGCTACACTTTGCTCTCTCCAGGGTTGCCATCGGCAGTCTACCCTCTCGGGCCTTGCCCTCCCAGATGGCCATTGCACGGACCTGTTGATTCTTACGGAACATCTTGCGACCCATTTTGCAACAGCATCAGCATCAACCTCCTATCCGCCTGCTTTCCTTCACCAGAAACAGCGGGCCAATGCTTCCGCCTTATTTTTTACCATTTGTCAGTCAGAATGTTACAACAAACCTTTTACTGAATGGGAACTTCTTTCTGCACTTTCTTCTTCTCATGATACGGCCCCTGGTCCAGACTCCATTCATAACCAATTGCTCCATGACGACGACATCTTCTCCGGGTGCTTAACCAAATTTGGATCCAAGGTGACTTGCCTTCTCAATGGAGGGATAGCATCGTGGTGCCCGTTTTTAAGCCTAGTAAGAAGCCCATTTGTCGAAAGCTATTGGCCAACTAGTCTGACAAGCGTTGTTTGCAAGTTACTTGAACAGATGGTAACCCGTTGGCTCAATTGTGTCCTCGAATCTCGGGATCTATTGTCCCCTTACCAGTGTGGCTTTGAGAGGGGACGGTCTCAGATTGATCATTTACTTCGATTGGAATCCACAGTTTGGCAGGCTTTTTCCCAGCGTCGCCATTTGGTTGCAGTATATTGTGTCATTTGCAAGGCCTATGATATGGCTTGGTGCCATCATATCTTTCTTACCCTTCATGAGTGGGGTCTTCAGGGCCCACTCCTGACTTTTATCTGCCAGTTCCTGTTCCCTCGGTCGTTCAGAGTTCGTGTTGGTACTGTTTTTAGTTCTCCATGGACCCAGTAGAATGGCATCCCACAGGGTTCCATATTGAGTGTACTTCTTTTCCTCATTGCTATAGATGGACTTGTGGCCTCTGTCGGTCCTTTGGTCACCCCTGCTCTGTATATGGATGATTTCTGCATTTGGGTTAGTTCCTCTTTGATGGCCTCTGTAGAGCGGCATCTCCAGGGTGCTGCTATACGGCATGCCTCTGCATGGACCCTCTCACACGGGTTTCAATTCTCTCCTTTAAAATCATGGGTGGTCCACTTCCGTCACTGTACTATGGTCCATCCCAATCCGGAGCTCTACCTCGATGCACGACGATTACCTGTGGTCCCACAGTTTCATTTCCTGGGTCTTCTATTCGACAACAAGCTCACTTGGCTGTTTCATATCAGGCTTCTGAAGATAGGACGTTTCTGTAAACTCGATGTCCTTCGCTTTCTCGCCAACACCTCTTGGGGTGTTGATCGTTCCACTCTTCTCTGCCTTTATCGGGCTGTAGTGCTGTCTCACTTGGACTATGGTTGTCAAGTTTATGGTTCAGCTGCTCCTTCCACACTGCGCCTCCTGGATCTGGTCCACCATTGTGGTATCCGTTTGGCCACTGGTGTCTTCCCTACTAGCCCTGTTCATAGTCTCTTAGTTGAAGCTGGAATCCCCGTCCCCTCATTCTGTTCGGCAGTCCCAGCTTCTGGTTTCTTATGCAATCACTGTCCATTCCTCTCCCACTCATCATTCGTATTCTATCCTGTTCCCAGACGGAGGACATCACCCACTTGATTCCCGCCCTCGGGCAAGTTCACCAGTTGGGCTCCGCCTTGCGTCTCTTTGCTGCGATTTTCAGCTTCCTTCTTTGTCCTGTCTCCCACGTTCCCTCCCCCCACCCTCCAGTTAGTTCCTCATCCCTGGATTCAGATGGATCTCTGCCGAGGTCCGAAAGATTCCGTTTCCCTGATGGTGTTCCATTGTTTTTTTTGCCAAATTTTATGGGAGTTTCGGGATGCTGTTGTTTTTTACACCGATGGCTCTAAGTCTGCTGATCATATGGGATATGCATTCACGTCCTCTGTTGGCATGGAAAATCATCTCCTGCCAACTGCATGTGGGGTATTTACTGCAAAATTGATGGCAATTTCCCGGGCCCTTACCTTTATTTAACAGTCCCAACACAACTGTGTTTTGTTAGGTATGGACTCAATGAGTGGCCTTCAAGCTACTGACTGGTGTTTTTTCCCACCATCCCCTGGTCTCTGCCATCCATGACCGTCTCGCTTATCTTTACCATGCTGCTTGTTCCATTGAGTTTCTTTGGGTCCCTGCCCATGTGGGTATCCCAGGTAATGAGCTTGCTGATCATTTGGCTGGGGGAGCAGTCACTTACCCCCCACCCCTTCTCTGTAACCCCTCCTGTGGCAGATTTATGGCTTCATATCAAATCCCACTTCACACAATCACAGCCCAACTCTTGGGAGGCTACCTCCCTGTCTAATAAACTTCAAGCGCTTAAGGTGACACCTGTCCCATGGCATTCTTCCTTCCGCCTCTCCCAAAGGGACTTGACCATCCTTTGTCGTCTCTGCATTGGCCCTACCAGGCTGACCCATGGTTTTCTTTTGCGTATTGAGCCACCCCAACTTTGTGGTTGTGGAGCCTTTGAGTCAGTAGCCCACATTTTGGTGCAATGTCCCCTTCTTTTGGCTCTGCATACTAAGTACAGACTTCCCCGCACTTTACCTTTAATATTGGCAGACGATTCCCAGATGGTTGAACTGGTTCTCTGTTTCCTTTGTGAAAGTGGTTTTTATTTTCAGTTCTAAGGTTTGTAATATCCCTCTGGAGTAGGGGCAGGGTGGTGAGGGTTGGGGTGTCTCCCATTGTAAGCTGTGTTTGGAGATTCCTGACTCCTCTCCCTGGCCAAGATCCTCTTTTCTCTCCCCTTTACTCTATTTTTATCACTTTTTAGATTTGGTTAGTCTCCTTTTACAATACACACTTTTACATTCCAGCAGTTGAATGCTTTTGAATAGCAGGTGGTCTTGCCTGTACTGCATCAGAGGTGTCATATTTTCTGCCTCTAGCATAGCCTTGGGGTTGCCTACTTGTTGACTTCCCTCCTTTTGTTTTCACCGTTGACAACATGACTGCACTTTTACATATTTTAGCCTTTTACCTTTTATCGTTATGACTCTTCTGAGATGTAAATCTGTCCGAATGGACCACCTTTGAAACAAGGGACTGATGACCTTGCTCTTTGAACCCTTCAACCCCAATCAACCAACCAACAAACAAACATCTCTATCTTCATCTGCCATGACTCGAAGATCCTCTAAAACGGCATCGACATGTGGTACCCTCAACTGGCCAACCTCCATTTTGCCGGTGTGCACTGCCTACCATTTTTCTACCCTGGAATCCACAGGCTGACCGAGAGATAATGCCAGTGCGTCTGTAGATCTCAGGCAACAGGATCCTTCAGCCTCTGCACCCTTTAGCAGTAAGTCTTCAAAGGCGACTGCTGAGGTAACAACCCTTCATTTGTCATTTGTTCCCTCATCCACTTTCCCCATTATGACTCTCCAATGGAATGTTTGTGGCATTAAATCCAAAAAGGAGGAATTACAGCTGCTCTTAGAATCTTGGTGTCTGCTTGTTTTCTGCATCCCCATGTCTGCATTTCATTATGGTCTGCTTGGCATTCCATCTCATGGGGAGGGGGTGGGGTGGGGGGGGGGGTGTCTTGCTGCTCATCCAGGATGACGATCATAGCCAAACCATTTCACTGAACCTTGGGCTGCAAGCTCTTGCAGTCTGCCTAATCGTTCCTTGCTTCACCTCTCCTCTTTGTGATGCCTATATCCCTCCATAATTTGGTGTCACCAGGGCAGGCTTCCTCCAGCTTATTGGTCGAGTCTCCATCCCTTTTTTGCTGTTCAGTGACTTTAATGCACATCAATCCTCTTTTGGGGCTCTTCCATAACCTGTCTGAGAGGTGTCCTCTTGGCTGACCTCCATCAACTCAACCTTATTTGTCGTAACACTGGAGTAGCCGCGTTCCTTTCAGACTCCTCGCACACCTATTCCCACTTGGACCTCTCATTCTGCACTGGCTAGCTTGCCTCTCATCTCGAGTGCTCCGTTCTGTCTGACACGTTCTCAAGTAACCATTTCCTGTGTGCTATGCGGTTGCTGACGCCTACCCCACATACATGTAAACCCAACTGGCAGCTTCCTAAGGCCACCTGAAGGCTATACTCGACAACCTTTGACAAACAACATTTTGCTAGTTGTGATGACCAGGTTGAGTACCTTACAAACGTTATCCTTACTGCTGCAGTACGTTCCGTACCTCACAGTTTGTCTTTACCGCACCATGTCGCAGTCACTTGATGGACTGAGGTATGCTATGACGCGATTCACGTGTGGAGATGTGCTCCCCATATTTTCACCATCATCCTACGATGGAAAACTGTATTTATTATAACAGATGCGTGTACAGTGTCATCTCATTCTTCGGGATAGCAAACAAGCTAGCTAAATTTAATTTACTAGGGTTTTTTACAATTTCACTCCCTCTTCTGTCACGTGAGGCAACCTCTGTTGGCACTCTGGGACCAAGGTCCAGTCTGCAATTTCCACTCAATTATAGCAGGTGATGTCATTGTGGACCCTGTTGCTATCTCTAACACCTTAGGTCGATACTTTGTGGAGATTTAGAACTCCGCCCATCACCCCACCTTACTCCCTTGTAAATGAGTGCAGGAGGCTCGGATGATAGCCTTCTCCTCTCAGAATCGTGACTGCTACAATGCTGCCTTTACTGTGAGGAGCTAAATCGTGCTCCATACGTATGATTGCATTTGGGCTGATGGCATGTTTCCCAGAACCTGGCATGAAGCCACTGTCGTACCCATACCTAAGCCCGGTAAGGACAAAAGCCTTCATTCTAACTACCTCCCCATTTCTCTCACCAACTGTGTTTGCGGGGTTATGGCCTGCTGGTAAGGTGGCTTGAATCTTGCAATCTACTATCCATTGCACATTTTGGATTTTGAGCACGCCATTGTGCAATTGACCATCTCGTCACTTTGTCAACCCATGTAATGAATGGTTTTCTGTGGAAATACCAGACTGTGGCCATGTTTTTTGATTTAGAGAAAGCCTACGGCACTTGCTGAAGTACTGGTATCCTCCCCACTCTATACACGTGGGGCTTCTGAGACCACCTGCCCCATTTCCTTCAGGAATTTTTAAAAGACCAAAGTTTCAAGGTACTTGCAGATTCGACCTTGTTGGACACCTTCATGCAGGAGAACAGTGTGTCTCAAGGCTTCACCTCAGTGTTCTCTTTGCTATAGACATTAACCCTATTATGGAAGTATCTCTCACTAGGCAGCTACCGCTCCCTTTTCTTTGACAACTTGGTGATCTGTTGTAGTTCTCCATGAACATGCCTCCTTGTGAGGCAGCGATGTCGATCATCTTTACACATGGAGCATCAACAATCACATTCACTTTTCCACTGACAAAACTGTTTGTATGAATTTCTGGTGGCGCAGTGGACTTCTTCCACCTTCTTTACATATTGGGCATGTTGCTCTTCCATTCACTGAAACTGTGAAATTCCTGGGGCTCATGCTTGGTAAAAAATTTTCTTGGTCCTCCCATGTGTCTTACCTGGCCACCCACTATACCCGGTCCATCAGTGTCGCATGTGTCCTAAGCAGTACTTCCTGGGGAGCAGGTAGACCACCGTCCTCTGTTTGTACTGATCCCATGTCCGTTCGAAACTAGGCTGTGGGTGTTTCGTTAATTCATCTCATGTCCATCCATCTACCATCTTAATACGATCCAGCATCATGGAATCCGTTCGGTCACTGGCGCCTTTTACACTAGCCCTGTTGAGCCTCTATACACAAGCTGCCAAACTATCGCCATTGTATGGGCGTGGTGTCCCTCTCCCCGAAGTTCGCTTTTAGCTATTGCTCCAGATGCATGCTGTTTGTCTGCCATGCCTGGCCACCCATCCTATGCCTCCTTTTTTGATGACTCCCTTTACCACCAGTATGCGGTGTGTCCTCCTCTGTTACCTCTCAGAGTTCACTTTTGGCTATTTCTCCAGCAGCTTAACTTCATGCTACCTGCCACATTCACAATGGGTGTGAACCTTCTCAACCTTAGCTTTGCACGAAGCCGTGCTTGTGAAAGATTCACACCCATGTTCATCTTTGACTTTATTTGCTTCCTAAGGAAACTACTCCTGATTCAATCGCTGTAAGTTGCTCCACCTACGTACAAAAATTAGCAATAGCACCTTTGTGTACGCTGATGGCTCTAAGACTGACCTTTGTCCAGTGTGCCTTTGTCATTGCCATTGACCATTTTCAGTATCAGTTTCCAGAACACTGGTCAATATTTACAGTAGAGATCTTCACCCTGTATCAGGCCACACAGTACATCTAGTGACACAGATTATTTTAATTGTCATATGCTCCGATTCGTTTACCATTGTAGGACTGATAAACCAGTCCCAAGCAAAGAAGGGAAGCCCGAAAGGCAGGAGGAGTATAGAGAGGGAGATGAAATTGAAATCAGTATTATAGAAAGGGAAGTGGACATGGCTGGAGATGGAAGATACGATACTGCAGTAAGAGTTTTAACAAAGCTCTGAAAGACCTAAGTTGAAGTAAGGCCCTGGGTGTAGATGACCCTCCGTCAGAACTATTGATAGCATTGGGGACCCAGCCGTGACTAAACTCTTACATCTGGCATGCAAGATGTATGAGACAGGCAAAATACCCTCAGACTTCAAAAAGAATGTGGTGATTCCAATTCCAAAGAAAGCAGTTGTTGACATGTATGAAGATTACCAAACTACCAGTTTAATAAGTCATGGTTGCAAGACGCTTACACAAATTCATTACAGAAGAATGGAAAAACTGGTAGAAGATTAGGTGGGATTTCAGATAAATCAAAGAACACATGAGGTTGATTTAAGGCAAACCTACATTTATAGCTTTTATTATTATTATCGTTAATTCACCATTAAGGCGAGCATTAAAACACAATCAATATTCACAATGACAATATGATACATAAATTGGTACATTTCAAATTCATCGCACTTTTTTCTCTCTTTTCTCTTCTCAAAAACCTTTCATAAATTCACTGTGTTTCTTCTTCCTCTCCTCTGTCCACTTCTTTCCTGGTTTCTTCTGTTTTGGTGTTTCTTTGAATTTCTGTTTGTTGATTTGTTCTCTGTATTTTCCTCTGTTTGATATTTCTTCTGTGGAGATGTTTAGATTTTTGAGGTCTTCCATGGTTTCCTTTACCCAGTTAGTTTCACCTTATTCGTCACCACTATGTTAAAAATCTTCTTGGTCAGCCTATTTTCATTCATCCTATGAATGTGCCCATAGAATTTTGCCCTTCTTTTTCTGATATTGTCTGTAATTGTCTCTGCCTGTTTGTACAATTCCTTTGTTGGTCTCTTTATCCAGATCCCCTGTCTCTGAACTGGCCCATAGATCTTTCTCAGAATTTTCCTCTCTTGCTTTTCCATTTCCTTGATTTTAGTTCTTCCTCTGATTACTGTTGTTTCTGAGGCATACAAGGCCTCAGGTAATGTCTTAATTTGGCATTGACTGAAATATTTCTTTTATTGTAATGGTTCCATGTAAGTCTGTATGCTTTTTGTAGTTTTGTAACCCTTTCTTTATTGGCTGTGGAATTCAGTCCTGTTTTATGTATAATCTCTCCCAGGTATTTGAAACTTTCTACTTGTGTTATCTTTCCGTACTTTGTTATCAATGGGCTTCTGTCTGTAGGTTTTGTGTCCACGTACTGGATTTTTCATATGATATTTGTAGTCCTGTTCTGCCTGCGATTTCATGCAATATCTCTAGGGCTTCTCTGGCTTCTTTTCTGTCATTTGTAATGATGGCTATATCGTCGGCAAAGGCCAGACATTTTATGTTGACGTTTCTATTTTTCTCTCTCTCCCCATCTTTACCCCATTGACTTCTTTGTCCCACGTCCTGATTATTTTCTCTAAAACAGCGTTAAATAAAATGGGTGACAGGCCATCTCTCTGTCTAATTTCCAGATTTCTGCCATCAGTCCATCTTCTCCTGGTGCTCTGTTATTTTTCAAGGATTTTATTATTTTCACGATTTCTTCATATGTTGGGGGTTTGGAGTCCCGGTTGGGTTCTGGTTTTGTAAACTGTAATCTCTGTTTTGGTTTATCACAGTTAAGTAACGTGTCAAAGTATCTGGCTAATATTTCACAGTTTTTCTTCGGATTTGTCTCCAGTGTTCCATCTTGTCTTTTGAAGCATAAGCTTGGTGGCTGATATCCTGTCATATTTTCTCGGAATACTCTGTAAAAATTTCGTGTGTTGTTTCTGGTGAAGTCTTCTTCTATCTCCTTCAACCTGCTGTTTTCGTAACCTCTTTTTTTCTCTTCGGATTATTTTTGAGTGTTTTTCTGTATCCTGTTGAAGTCTTCCCATTTTTCTTGTGTTTTATGGCTGTTAAATGTTTTCCAGGCTTGTATTCTGTCTTCTATGGCCCTGTCGCATGTCATGTTCCACCATCGGTGTTTCCTTTTTCTCGGTGGCTGCCCCAATTTTATCAGTTCTTTTATTTTTTCTGACAGTTCTGTCCAGTTGTTGCTATTGATTTTCGTAATTTCTTCTATTATTTCTTTCTTGTTTATTTGTAGGTACTATGGATCTGTTCTGAAAGATCTGTTTGTTCTCTTGATTTGTCTATTGGGTATAAATTTTACTTTAATTTGGAGAAGGTGATGATCAGATTCGAAAACTCCTTTCCTTGTTCTTACGTTCATTATTTCTCTGGTGTTTCTTGTGGGTATTGCTACGTGGTCTATCTGAAATTCTCCTAGAGCATGGTTGGGGGATTTCCAAGTTACAAGTTTTCTGTGTGGTTTTTGGAATTGCGTTGACATGATTTTCAGATCAAAATTTCTGCAGAAGTTTATCAAGTTCTCTCCATTTTTGTTTGTTCTCATGTGGGCCGTGTGTTTCCCTGTTGTGTCTCGGAATTTTCTTTCCTTGCCTAACTGGTCATTGAAGTCTCCTAGTAACACTTTTATGTAATTCTTGGGGGTTTTGCTGGTACTTTCTTCCAGATCTTCCCAGAATGCCTCAATCATCTCTGGGTTCTTCTTGTTATAATTGTTTGCGGGGGCATGTCCATTGATTAATGTATAGGCTTTGTTTCCAGATCTTATCGTGAGTGTCAACATTTTTTCTGATTTTGAGGTGAAATCTACTACGGAGTCCAATATCGATTTATGTACTACAAAACCAGTTCCGAAGAGTTTGAGATTTCTTCCTGGGATGGTTATGGCTGGTTTCCCCTTATATATTCTGTAATTTTCAGAATCAAAGTGGTTCTCATCTGCAAATCGTGTTTCCTGTATTGCCATAGCTTTGATGTTGTATTTATCCATGGCGTTTGTTAATTGTTTCAGTTTACCTGGCCTCAGTAGTGTGTTGGTGTTGAGTGTTCCCATGTAAAATACTTTCTTCATCTTGAGGGTTTTTGAGAGGCTCCGATTCTTCTCTTCATGACATGCTTGTTCCCCTGGAATCCGATGATCAGGTCTATTACCCAGTCTTACTGATTGGGGCCCAGGGTTGTGGATTCTTTCCCGTTGTTCTGTCATGATTATTGGTTTGTGTTGAGGTATTGGTGGTGAAATCACGAAGGATCTCACATAATTTCGACTGGAGTTTTGAGTTCCAGAAGATTAACTTACAGCCGAGCTCACAGAGCCAACAGACGCTGATCAGAGTACCGGTGGCTGCCACGCAGACGTGTCTGGATTTTGGGGCTTCGCATGTAACCCTATGCAGGGGCCCTCACAGGGTGCTACCATCCGGAGCCAGATGGACCCAGGTTTTTTTTTTACGAGGTGTTACTCCTCCCCCTCCTCCTTCCTCATCATTTGTGAGATGAGGCCCCGGGCTTGGGACTGGCAGTGGCAGAGTTATAGCTTTTGTAGACTTAGAAGAGATTTTCAGTGTTGGCTGGAACACTCTGTTTGAAATTCTGCAGGTAGCAGGGGCAAAATACAGGAAGCAAAAGGCTATTTACAATTTTTACAGAAACCAGATGGCAGTTATGAGTCAAGGGGTATGAAAGGGAAGCAGTGGTTGAGAAAAGAGTGAGACGGGGTTGTAGCCTATACCTGATAATATGTAATCTGCACATTGAACAAGCAGTAAAGAAAACCAAAGAAAAATTTGGAGTAGGAATTAAAAGTTCAGGTAAAAGAAATAAAAACTTTGAGGTTTTCTGATGACGTTGTAATTTTGTCAGAGGCAGCAAAAGACTTGGGAGAGCAGTTGAACAGAATGGACAGTGTTTTGAAAGGAGATATAAGATGAACATCAGCAAAAGCAAAACAAAGATAATGGAATGTAGTCAGAGTAAATCAGGTGATACTAAGGGAATCAGATTAGGACACAAGACACTTAAGAGTAGTAGATGAGTTTTGCTATTTAGGAAGCAAAATAACTGGTCTTCTTTTCATGGGAACAAGTAGAGAGGATATAAAATAGACTGGCACTGACAAGAAAAGCATTTCTGAAGAAGAGAAATCTGTTAACATTGAATATATATTTAAGCTTTAGGGAGTCATTTCTGAAGGTATTTGTCTATAGTGTAGCCACATATAGAAATAAAACATGGACAATAAACAATTTAGATAAGAAGAAAATAGCTTTCAAAAAGTGGTGCTACAGAAAAACACTGAAGATTAGATGGGCCGATCATGTAATTAATGAGGAAATACTGAATAGTATAGGAAGACAAGAAATTTGTGGCACAACTTGGCCAAAAGAAGGGCTTGGCTGACAGGCCGCATTCTGAGACATCAAGGGATCACCAATTTAGTATTTGAGGGAAGTGTTGGGGGTAAAAATCGTAGAGGGAGACAGAGATGAATCCAGTCAGCAGATTCAGAAAGATGTAGGTTGCAGTAGTTATTCGGAGATGAAGAGGCTCACACGGATTGAGTAACATGGATAGAGTAAACTAGTCTTCAGACTAAAGACGACAACAACAACATACACAGATTGTCTCAGTGCTATTCAGAGCCTCTGTATGTCATACACAGTCCATCCCTTAGTGCAACGGGTCCAAGAAAGCCTTCACTTTCTTGCTCTTGAGGGAGCCGCTGTGATGTTTATGTGGGTTCCTGGTTATGCCAGTCTGACAGGAAACGAGGCTGCCGATGTTGTTGCACAGTAGCTTTGCCGACCTTCTCTTGCCGAGAGGAGATCATTTTAGCTAGGTTGCCTATTGGGCACTGTCTTTTTAGCCATAATCATTTCTAAGGTGGTGATCCCCCACCACTGTGTTCATTACTGTCGACCTTTGATGGTTCTGTATTTCCTGACCGAATTCCCCTTGTCTAACCACATATGTTCTAGTGTATGTTTGCCATCTGAGTTATCGGCCGTTTTAGCGAATGGCACATGGGCTGTTGACCACGTTTTACTTTTTATCCATTGTAGCAGTATGGCGAAGGATATTTAATTTAGTTTGGGACCTCTGCAGACTCTACAGTGTATTTTGTGGATGTTTCCCCAAAAGGAAGTCCTTGTTCTTAGCTCTCTTTCCTTCCATTGATTAGGCTTAACGTATAGTCACTTCTAACTGTTTTTCTTATTAATGTTCTAGGGTTAGGACATGGGAGCTTATGACATTGGTTGTTTTTGCGCCCTAAAACAAAACAAAACACGCATATGTAGCTAGTTTGTGTGGTGGGGCTGATATGTACCCATCTGGACTAAGCTCCGTGGCAACGCAAGGGATCACACTTTTGATATCTGAGCTTTTGCCTCCCCATGTATGCGTAGGAGTGTTGCTTGTCATTATGGAGCATAAGAACTGCCTGGCAGTAGCCATGGAGCCAGAAGGCCCTTGCTGTGGCTGTGTGGCACCCGTGGGGAAAGCCCTTGATTGGAGTGGGTGGTATCAGGTAGCATGCTTTGCGTATGAAATTTATTAAGCTCCAAAAAACTGTCTGTTCCTCTATGACCATTTCTTCAATTGGTAATGGATCATTGAATGCTGCTTGTTATGACCCTGCAGCCTTCCTTTCCTGGCTACACCCTGGGGTCTACCTGGTTTGCAGTAGGATGGATGGGGACACATTCACTTTTTTTGTGGAAAATATCGAAGAAAAGTTAGGCAAAGTGGAGTCTCTTGGTAAGATGCGGTCTTGTTCACTGTTGATCCCAACTACTTCTGGTGCCAAGTTTGCAGCCCTTTGTGATTATGCTCAGCTTGGCAATGTCCCCTGTCCCTCACTGCTCACCAGTCTTTTAACATGGTTCAAGGAGTCATTTTTTTATTGGGACCTCATTGAGGAGGAACTCCGGGCCAATCTTGAATGACAGGACATTCATTTTGCTTGGTGTGTGCAGAAAGACCGTAAGGACACTGGCACCTTAATTCTAGATTTTGAGAGAGATCTTTCTGGAGATCAAGGTTATGTGTTATCAGTGTCGTGTGAAGCCATACATCCCACCATCCAAGAGATGTTTTTGATGCTTGCGTTTTGGGCACATGCCTTCTCAATGTGTGGCAGACCCTCGGTGCTGAATGTAGACACCCACTCCACGAGGCAAGCCAGTGTGTGCCACTGTCCATGTGTGTTAATTGTCATGACCATCACTCTCCACGCTCACGATATTGCCTGGCATATAAGAAGGAAAAGAAGATACAGGAGATCAGTCCCTCAATAGTTTATCTTACACTGAGGCTCATCAGAAATGATTGGTTTTGCTGCGTCAATGACTTCAGCATTTGCCAATGTTATGTCCTTTCCCACTCCTCCCTTTTCCTTACCCAAGTCCTATCCACCCTCTTCTCCCCTCCCTCCCCCCCCCCCCCCTTTTGGTTCCCACAACCTCCCCTCTGGATGCTGCTCATACTCCCCAGCTGGAGACGTGTGTCCTTTCTTCAGCATCTGCTGGTGATGGGGCACCCTCCCATGACCTCTCACCCCAGCATCTCAGGTCAGAGGCCTCTTACCACAACTCAGCCATGTAACACACAGTCAGTGTGCCCCAAGATTTCCCCCTCTCTTTTAGTGCCAGACCTTGCAGAAGCCTGCTCTCTGTCTGTGCCCTGCCCTCCTCGACCTCTGAAAGAGAAGAAGTAGAAACGTAAGTCCCAGGACATTCAACCTCCCTCCCCCATTAGGTGCCCCTGGAGATGCCATCTCCCCTCTCGCAACCTGATTCTGACCTCTTATGTATGGATGTCACCACATCATCTTCGGTGACAGATGGTGACCTGGCAGCGTGATTGGCTCCAGCCCATTTGCCTCTTGTTGGGATACCCACTCCGTGCTTATTCAATCGAACTGTAATGGATACTACCATCACCTCCTGGAGTTGCAATGCCTTAATCCCTTATTGCCTTTTACTTGGCAGTTTGTGTCATTCTCAAAGAATCTCATTTTACTGATGCTCACTCACTGACCCTTTGTGGGTTCTGTGCTTTGTCAGAACTGGGTCAGCACTTCAAGGGCATCTGCTGGCATTTGCATGTTGGTCCATATGGGCTTTATTAGTACATGGATCCCCCTTGTTCCACATTGGGAGCAATTGCCGTCCGGATCCACTCAGACTCTGCGGTCGTGGTTTGCGGTCTCTTATCTCCTTCCTAACATTCCACCTACATGTGGTGCCCTAACTGCTCCTCCTCCTCCTCCTCCTCTTCCTCCTGCTCCTAGTTGGTGATTCTAATGCCCACCACTCTATGTGGAGTAGTGCTTATCATTTAGTTGTGGGCTCCTCATTGACCAATTTCTTGTAGGCCACTACTTGTGCCTTCTTAATGAGGGTTCTCACACTAATTTTAGTGCTGCATGTGGCACTTTCTCTGCCATTGATTTTTCACTCCTTCCCCCTCCTCTTCTTCCTTCCTTACGTGAGTCACAATGCGATGACCTCTATGATAGTGACCATTTCCCGTTGATTCTCTCCTTCCCCTCTTGATGGCCAGGTTACTCCACTGGGCTTTTCATCATGCTGATTGGTGTCTATACATCTCCCAGGTCATTTTTACTTGTTCTTTGTCACATTATATTGATGAAGTCATTATGTAATCTGTCCAATAAGATAATAGACACTGCTAATATTGCTGTCCCCCACTCGATGGGACCTGTTTTCTGTCAGCCAGTCCCCTGGTGGAGCACAGCCATTGCCACCGCCACCTGCGATCGTCATCGTGACTTGCAACATCTTGTTCGGCACCTGTTCACTGCCCGTCTTATTACCCTTAAATGTCTTTGGTGCAAAGTCCATTACTTAATCAAACGGAGCAATTGTGTCCCCCCAGGGGGTCCACAACTCTTTTGTGGATACGTGCGTAGCGAGCACGGGACCCCAAGCTAATGTGGCCTTCCTTCCTTTCCGGGCTGCATACCTTCCTTTTCTGCATCCTTCCCCATCCCCCATCTTCGTCCCACCCCCTCCTCCTCTTTCCTTCCCTTTCTCCCCCTCTGGGTGTATGTTTTGTGCCTATGTCCGGAGACGGACACTCGAAAATGTAACACATTCTTCGCTTTCTCTGCTTGCAAGTCTTCGTCCTTCCTTTGTCGTTCTCTTTTCCTTACCTCTACCCTTTCTCCGCTGTGGCGTTTGAGACCTCTCTTCTTTTATTTCCTGTTCTTTGTTTTTCTCGTTCTCTTTTTTCCTCCCTGTGCGTGTCTGAAAGCCGACCCATGCATTTCCATGCGTAGCCAGTTACAGGATAACGCGTAATTCCCTGCCCCAGGTAGACAGGTAGGACACGTACATACCCCCTGGTAACGGCCAGGCCCAGGGAGGGTTGATTACCCGAGCTGATACCTTCCGAAAGTGCCGATAGGTCCCTCCATCCGTTTTTCAGGAGGTGTGACCTGAGGTGTGAACAACACCTAAGGCGGGAGTGCCCTGAGAGAGGGCCCCCACAAGGGAGGAGCGCGCCATCGGAGACGCCTGTAATCATAGGGGATACTTCCGCAATGGTTTCCTTATCTTCTACTATGCCTGCTCACAAGCGTAAGTTCAAAGAGTCTCAGCCACAGACAGTTCTTCCATCGTTGCTACAGTTCCTTGTTGTTTCTCGGTCTGACGAAGGTCATGACTTCTCCACAGTCAACCCTTTCATTATTCAGAAAGGTGTCGACGCAGTTGCAGGTCCTGTAAAGGCTTGTTTCAGATTACAAAATGGCACCTTGTTGAAAACAGTGAGTGCCCTCCAGGCCCAAAAATTGCTGCATACTTCACTGCTACACACCTTCCCTGTCCGGGTGGAAGCGCACCGCACTTTAAATTCCTCACGTGGGGTCGTTTATACCCGCTCCCTTGACGGATTGTCCGACGAGGAAATTCAACACTACCTGTCTGACCAGGGCGTAACGGCTGTTCAGAGTCATGAAAAGGGTTGACATGAACATCGTTCCGACCCATACTGTCTTCGTGACATTTGACAGAGTTCAACTCCCATCGAACATGAAAGCGGGCTATGAGATAATTTCCGTTCGCCCTTACACCCCAAACCCTACGCGTTGCTATCGGTGTCAGCGGTTCAATCATACCAGCCAGTCCTGTTCCAATCCAGCCAAATGTGTTTCGTGTGGCAAGGATGCCCATGAGGGTGCTTGTCCACCTCCATCCCCTCGTTGCATCAACTGTATGGGTGACCACGCTGCTTCCTCTCAAGATTGCCCCATTTTTAAAGATGAAAAGCTCATTCAGGAAATCGGAGTGAAGGAAAAGGTGTCGACCTTTGCTGCTCGAAAATTATTCGCCAGTTGAAAGTGCACTGTGCCTCAGACAGGTAAATACAGCACTGTCCTTGCCTCTCCTCGGCCAACAAAGGAGGCGGCCACGCAGACTTGTGATCTCACCTTTAGTGCCACAGTCGTCAGATCGGCCAGCGCAAAGATTGCCCGTTCAACCTCCCCACTTTCGCCTGCTCACTCTAAGGCTCACCCTTCATCAGAATCTGTTTAATCTCGAGCCCAAAAGTCAGACACCCGGACTTCCAAAAAAGAGCCTACACGTGAAGATTTTTTACGTACCCCAAATTCACAACCATCAGTTCCTCCTTCATCTAAACATCCTGTTTCCAAGAAGGCTAATAAGAAACCCAGTTCCTCTACTTCTCCGCCACGGATTGTCTCATCTACAACACCACCTGGCGGTAGCCGCCCTTGTCAGTCTTCTGTGTCGCCGAGGCACACTGCTGGTGGCCGATCAACTGGCCGATCGCTGGTGGCAGGAGCTGCTGCTGAATAACCTATGGATCAGGATCTTCTGCCTTCGGCTGACTGCCGTTCCACACTGTCAGTCGCCAGCTATGAGCTGTTGAGGGCAACCTTGGTCACATTCTTCCATTTTCTGTCCACCCTATGTCCATTATCCATTGGAATATACGCGGCATTCGATCCAATCGGGATGAATTGTCGATCCTACTCGCCGGTCATCTTCTGTATTCAGGAAACAAAGCTGCATCCCCACGACCGCTTTGTTTTCCCCCATTTTCCGTCAGTCCAATTTGATCTCCCCTCTGTTGAAGGCACTGCAGCACATGAAGGACTCGTGATTCTTCTCCATGATACTCTCCATTATCACCCAATCCCCTTAAACACTTCTTTCCAAGCTGTCGCTGTCTGTCTTTTCCTTTCTGGATACACCTTCTCTCTTTGTACTGTATACATTCCATCGTCCACACCAATGGCACGAGCTGATCTCCTTCATCTTCTTGGTCAGCTTCCACCCCCCTACTTGCTGGATGGGGACTTCAGTGCCCACCACCCGCTTTGGGGATATCCACATCCTTGTCCGCGTGGCTCACTATTGATAGACGTCTTCCACCAAGCAGATCTTGTTTGCCTCAGCACTGGGGACCCTACATTTTTGTCTGCCTCCACGACAAATTTCTCTCATTTGGACCTTTCAGTTGGTACTGTTCCGCTAGCTCGGCACTTCGTATGGTTCGCCCTTGCTGATACACACTCGAGTGACCACTTTCGATGTGTCCTTAGATTGCAGCCACACCTGCAATATATGCGCCCGCGACACTGGAAGTTTGCCCAATCCGATTTTACACTTTTTTTGTCTCTAGCGACATTCGATGACAGTCACTTTCTTAGTGTCGACGATGGGGTCACTCATATTACAGACGTTATTCTTTCAGCTGCGGAACGTTCAATACCTCGCACCTCCGACTTGCCCCGGCGCCCCCCCAGTTCCTTGGTGGAATGAGGCATGCCGCGACGCAATACGTCAGCGGCAGTGTGCTCTTAGCGTTTTCAGACACCATCCTACATTGGCCAACTGTATCTGCTATAAGCAGTTCCGTGCACAATGCCGTTGCGTCATCCGCGATAGCAAGAAGGCAAGCTGGGACTTCTTTACTAGCTCATTTAACACCTTCACTCCCTCCTCGGAAGTTTGGAGTCGGATTCGACGGTTATCTGGCGCGCCTAGTTTCTCCCCGGTCTCTGGGGTCACTGTCGCGCATGATACATTAGTGAACCTCGTCGCAATTTCTAACTCATTGGGTCAACACTTTGCTGAGATTTCAAGCTCTTCAAATTACCCGCCAGCATTTCTCCCGAAGAAACGCTCTGCGGAAATGCAACCTCTTGCCTTCTCCTCTCAAAATCGCGAAAGCTACAATACTGTTCTCTCCATGCGGAAACTCCAACATGCACTCTCTTCTTCTCGCTATTCCGCCCCAGGACTGGATGGTATCCACATTCAAATGTTGCTGCATTTACCATACCATAGTCTGCGTTACCTCCTTCACCTTTATAATCGAATTTGGACTGACAGTACTTTTCCCAGACGGTGGCGGGAAGCTATCGTCGTTCCTGTTCCGAAACCTGGAAAGGACAAACATCTCCCCTCTAGCTATCGCCCCATTTCTCTCACGAGTAGTGTATGGAAGGTTTTTGAGCATATGGTGAATTGCCGTTTAGCTTGGTGGCTGGAGTCCCGCAGTCTTTTAACACCTGCCCAATGTGGTTTCTGGAAGCATCGTTCTGCAGTTGACCATCTTGTTGCCCTCTCCACTTATATCATGAACAATTTTCTCTGGAAAAGCCAAACGGTAGCAATATTTTTTGATCTGGAGAGAGCATACGATACCTGTTGGAGGACAGGCATCCTCCGCACACTGTTCTGTTGGGGCTTTTGAGGTCGGCTGCCCCTTTTTCTTCGCAAATTTATGGCAGAGTGCGGGTGAACACTACTCTCTCCCGTACTTTCTCCCAAGAAAACGGGGTACCCCAGGGCTCTGTGCTAAGTGTTGTACTGTTTGCCATTGCCATAAATCCTATTATGGATTGTCTCCTTCCTGATGTCTCGGGCTCCCTCTTTGTGGACGATTTTGCGATCTACTACAGCTCTCAACGGACCAGCCTTCATGAACGACGTCTTCAAGGATGTCTCAATTGCCTCCACTCTTGGAGCATCGAAACAGGCTTCCGCTTTTCTCCCACTAAGACCGTTTGTGTTAATTTTTGGCGTCATACTGAGTTTTGTCCACCTTCCTTACATCTAGGACCTGTCAACCTTCCGTTTTCGGACGTCACTAAATTCTTGGGTCTTATGTTTGACAGAAAACTGTGCTGGTCCTCCCACGTTTCCTATCTTTCAGCTCGCTGTCTGCGATCCCTCAACACCCTCCGTGTCCTGAATGGTACCTCCTGGGAAGCGGACCGAGTGGTCCTCCTCCGCCTCTATCGCACCTTAGAGCGATCCAAATTGGACTATGGAAGCATTGTTTACTCCTCTGCTCGGCCGTCTATTCTTCGTCGTCTCGACTCTATCCACCGCCGTGGATTATGTTCAGTGTCTGGAGCTTTTTACACCAGCCCTGTGGAAAGCCTTTATGCTGAGACTGCTGAACCTCCGCTGTCCAATCGGCGAGCTGTCCTTCTGAGTCAGTATGCTAGCCATCTGTCTTCCATGCCTGCAAATCCGGCCCATGACATTTTTTTCAACGCCTCCTTGGATGTAGGGTATGCAGGCCGCCCTTCCTCCCTACTACCACAGGGAGTCTGCTTCCGTCAATTGCTCCATTCTCTTTCCTTCCACTTTCCTAAAACTTTCTTGACAACTTGGGGTACAGCACCACCTTGGCTCCGTCCCTAGACCTGCCTGCTCCGTGACCTTTGTCAGTTTTCCAAGGATGGCACCCCTTCACTTGTTTATCGTTGCGCATTTGCTGCTCTATGTGCACAAATGAAGGATGCCACATTTATTTACACTGATGGCTCAAAAACATCATTAGGTGTTTGGAGTGCCTATATTGTTGGCGACACCCCAAATCGATTTCGGCTTCCCGACCAGTGTTCGGTTTATACTGCAGAGCTTTACACTGTTCTCCAGGCTGTCCAATACATCCGTCGCCATCAGCAAATACAGTATGTTATCTGTTCAGATTCTCTCAGCTCTCTCGTCAGTCTCCAAGCTCTCTACCCTGTCCACCCTCTGGTCCACCGGATTCAGGACTGCCTCCACTTGTTCCACTTGGGGGGTGTCTCTGTGGCGTTCCTCTGGATCCCAGGACCCATTGGTATCCGTGGAAATGAGGCAGCCGATATAGCGGCCAAGGCAGCAGTCTCTCTTCTTCGGCCAGCTATTCGCATGATTCCTTTCGCCAATCTACGGAGTGTTTTATGTCGTCGTGTTGCCTTTTTATGGCACGCACATTGGTCGACACTTCCCAATAATAAATTGCGGGACATGAAAGCTCTTTCCTGTGCTTGGACCTCTTCCTCCCGAACACGTCATCAGGAGGAGGTAATTTTAACTAGACTCGGGATAGGGCACTGTCTTTTTAGCCATCAACATCTTTTAAGTGGCGATCCTCCCCCACTCTGTCCCCACTGCTCTCAGCTGTGGACGGTAAGACACCTTTTACTTGAGTGCCCCTATTTCACTCCGTTACGTGCCCGTCTACAGCTGTCACCTGATATATATTCCATTTTAGCAGATGACACGCGCTCAGCCGATCGCGTTCTCTAGTTTATTAGTGCCAGTGAGGCGACGTCAGTCATTTGAAGCACTTTTTGGGGACAACCAACCCTATTCTGTAGTGGTTTTTTAAAGCTTTTTAGTTTTTCCAATTTTTTGAGTTTTGTTCCCATTGCTGCTGGTTTCCAGTTTTGTTGTTCCTCCCAAGTCACAGACCGGGCGCTAATGACCATAGCAGTTTTGCGCCCTAAAACCATAACAAAAACAATAAAAGGAGCAATTGTGTGTGTGTGTGTGTGTGTGTGTGTGTGTGTGTGTGTGTGTGTGTGTGTGTGTGTGTGTGTGTGTGTGTTAGGGGTTGCTTTCTCTTCTCTAGGTTCTTCTGTCCATTTGTCATGGGTTTAGGCTACACTCCGTACCCTCCCAGTTTGTCAGCAGCAATCTTCCATTCTGGGCCTTCTCCTTCCAGGTGGCCTTTGTACAGATCCATCAGTTCTCACGGAACACCTCACAACCCATTTTGTGATGGCATGGTGTTGCCTTGTTACTCCTCTGGAAACAGCAGTCTGAAGCTTCCCGCCTATGAATTACTCCTTGTCAGGCAGAAACCTACAATGAACCTTTCACTGAATGGGGGCTTCCTCAGGCCGTTTCTTCTTCTCACAATTCAGTCCCAGGCTCTTATTCTGTCCATAATCAATTGCTTCAACACCTCATGCCTCCACAATGCCAATATTCTGGTGTTTAACCATATTTGTCTTTAAGGCATTTTCCCTTCTCAATGGAAAGACAGTATTGTGGGTCCTGTATGTAAGCCCAGTGAGGCTCTGTCATCCCTTGATAGTTACAGGCCAATCAGCATGATCAGTGTCCCCTGCAAGTTGGATCCTTGAACCTCTGGATATTTTATGTCCTTACCTGTGCAACTTTTGGTAGGGATGGCATCTGATAGATCATCTGCTTCGATTGGACACTGCAGTTCGGCAGACCTTTCCTCAGCACCACCCTCTTGTCGCAGTTTTCTTTGCTCTTTGTAAGGCCTACAACACAGCTTGGTGCCATCACGTCGTCCTTACACTCCATGAGTGGTGCCTTTGAGGCCGCACCCTCCCAATTTTTATTTGCCAGTTCTTATCCCAACAGCTGTTCAGAGTTCAGGTTGGCACCATTCTTGAATATCTGTACCCAGGAGAATGGTGTTCCACAGGGCTCCGTGTTAGTGTACTTCTTTCTCTCATCCCTATTAATGGTCTTATGGCCTCTGATGGACCGTTTGTCACTCCTATTCTGTATGTGGCTGTTTTCTGTATTTGGGCTAGCTCCCACTCAGTGGCCTTTGAGGAACGACAACTCCAGGGGTCCATCCGGCACACTTCAACATGGACACACTTGCATGGTTTTCAATTCTCTCAAGGGTGGTGCATTTCTGTCACCATACTATGGCCCAGCCTGATCTGGAGCTCTGCCTTGACACCCAACAGTTCTGTTTCTTGGGCCTTTTTAACAACAAGCTTGCTTGGTTGCTCCATGACCGTCATCTAAATATTGGCTGTTTTTGTAAACTCAATGCTCTTCACTTCCTTACCCACACATCTTGGGGCACAGATCATTCAACCTTCTCCACCTTTATCAGGCATTAATTCTGTCTCAGCTGGAAAGTGTTTCTCCAGTTTATGGATAAGCTGCCCCTTCCACACTGCTCCTCTTAGACCCAATTCACCAGCACGGTATCCATTTAGCCACCAGTGCCTTTCACACTAGCCGTATTGGTAAGTCTTCTGGTTAATGCTTGCATCTCTCCCCTTTTGATTTGGCAGTATGAGTGCCTGGTTTCGTACACCATCACTACTTGCTCTTCTCCTGCTCACCCTTTGTATTCTATTCTTTTTGCTGCTTTGGGCTGTTGCCTGCCCTCACTACCTGTCCTTGGGTGTGTTTACTGGTTGGGCTGTGCCTCGTTTCTCTCTGCCATGATTTCCATCTCTCCTCCTTGGCCTCTCCCCCATGTTCTCTCCACCACCCAACCCCCCACCCCAGATTAGTTCCTCGGCCCTGGATTCGGATGGATGTCTTCCGGGGTCCACAAGTCTCCATCACCCCAATTGTGTTGTTTGTTCTGAATGCCCCTATGGGAATGTCAGGGTGCCATTGTTTCTTAAACCAGTGGCTCTAAGCCTGCTGGTCACATGGGATGTGGCTTCACGTCTTCTGTTGGCACAGAACACAATCTCTTTCTTTCCACGTGTGGTGTGTTTACTGCAGAATTGATAGCCATCTATTGGGCCCCTCTGCTTTATTAAATGATGTTCACCCGAGTTTTATTATGTATGTACTCAATGAGTGGCATTCAGGCTATAACTTGTTGTTTTTCCTGCGGTTCTTGGTCTCTGCCATTCACAGTATTGTCGATCTTGGCGATGCTGTTGTTTGGTTGATTTCCTTTTGGTTCCTGGCCACATAGGTGTCTTGGGTAATGAACTGGCTGGTCATCTGGCTAGGGGTAGTAGGCACCTACCCCATCATTCCCCATTATACCACCAGAGGTGGATTTGCAGCAGTATGGTAAATCCCTTTTTGCTTAGTTGCAGGCCAACTCTTGAGAGGCTACCTCCACCCCCTGTCCAATAAACTTCATGCAATCAAGGAGACTCCCACCACGTGACATTTTTCACTCAGTAGGAATGTACCATCCTCTGCTCCACCCAACTTTCCTGTTGTTTCCTTGTCCTGTTGCCCCAGTGGTCCTTTTACCTGTTTGTTTGCTTGTTTTCATTTTTCCTGGTCTGGAATGTGCTGTTTCTCCCTTGGTTTCTGCCACTGTAGGTCATGGGACTTGCCCTCCCTCCCCCCCCCCCCCCCCCCCCCCAACCAACCCACCAAACCTCTACAAGCAGGCATACAGCATCTGTATGGCATAGTTAAATGTTAATACTACTTTAAATAAAACAATTCCAATTTCTTCTCTGTGTTAGGTTCACAGTCTACATACCACAACAGATAAAAAAAACTGCTGCCAGTGCATATCTCACTTTGTTTGTTATGACCTGTAACGCTTATGTGACGAGTGATTCCAAAGACAATGTAGAGGCTTTATTCTTAGATGGCACTACCACAACAGAATTTATCCTGGGAATAAAGACACCCCAATGAAAATGTCAAAAAAAGTGAAGAAACAACTGAGAAAACTTGCAAGGACTAGTGAACTCGAATACTCTACTAAACAAGATACAGTGATTGAGGTAAGAAATTTAGTTGGTGCTTCTTGTAAATGTACTAAAAATGTTTTGAATGGGTTTGGGAGAGATTTCTACAGCCATTCTGGGACATTGGGGACTTCATTAGGTAGAATGCTTATTTATTTTGTTCCATGCAGCTAGAACCCATAAGAAGCAGATATACAGGCAACAAAATTAGCAGGCATAACAACACTGTGTGATACAGAGCTATAAAAGATGGCAGAAGCACTGAAATTTGCAAAGTTGCATTTTTAAGCATCCCTGGCTTGCAGCACAACAGAGGCAGAGTATAAAATATGCAATGAAAATTTCAAACAGGGGCTACTACTCTCAGAGGAAGATGTGCAATTAGTCAAGGAAAATATGGAAAGTATTCTGAAATACAAAAGTCATTGCAGTAGAAAAGATAATATTCATAAGTCTCATGTGCCGATGCAATATTCTGTTCTAAGTTACTACAACCACTATAAAAATGAATACTGTCATGATATCAAAGCAAATCTTGTATCTTTTGATAAGTATCACCTCATTTTTATTGAAGAATTCAACATTTCATTCAAACTGCCAAAATCACTTACTTGCCCAATGTGTGATTCAAAAGAAATTGAATTGAAAGCTGTCAAAAAAGACATGGAAAAATTAAGATTTTATGTGTGTATATTTCAGCAGTCATCCCTGTAATTTGTCACCCGGTAATTTCTTTGTTTGGGATGAATCAGTAGCATCAGGGGCTTTAGAGGAATTAGACAGCTGCTTACTGAAGTATTTGGAAGATCGCAACATAAAAGGGAATAAGTTGATTGCAGTTTCAAACAACTGCTCCAAGCAAAACAAAAACTGCAACATTGTGTATGTTTGGATGCCGCTAATTGCAAAAGGAAGGTTTTCCTCCATTCAGTACCACTTACCACTTTCTGGACATTCCATGTTACCAAGTGATTGAGGTTTTGCTGTTATTGAGAAGTATGTTTACTGATGTGTGCAATTTGTGCAATGGGGAAGATAGGAAGAAAGTCAACTTAAACAAACAAGGTCGTCCTCCAGCATCTGAACCAGTTTTTGAAAGAATTACTTCGGGTCACTTTCAGTTGACCCAAAGAAGAAACAAGACCGCATATCAGCACTGAATTGGATATCACATATTTATCAGAACTTTTACAGAGTCGTAAAAACTAAGAAGACATCTACAAATGATAAGTGTGTGTAGATGCTTTTGCAGACGAGATATGAGAAGTGACAGTAGTGCTGTGATAGTTACAGGAAAACAATGGTATGCCACAAAATATATTCATCACTGCTAAGAAAATATAAAAATTTGTACATTATTAATACAAAGTTCATATTTTTTGCCATTGATTTGTGTGCTTAAGTCTTTGAACAGTGTACACAAGTCACATTAATAATAAAATGTCAGTAACTCCTGCATGGAAACATTTTTTGAGACTTTTTCAACTGAATATCTCCAGTCATAGCTAATGTAGGTTATCATTATTTTTCACAAACTTTAAATTTATGGAATGTCCACAACTCGCAGTATGGAGGTGGCGCAAAAGAACAATGAAATTTATCATTTGTCTGCCTCGGTACCTGTACCTTTGCGATCAGCAAGGCATACTGCTAACTGAAAGGGCTTGGGTTCAATTCATGGCCAGGTCAGAGATTTTTCTCGAGTCCTGGACTGGGTGTTGTGTTGTCCTTATGTTTGTATCATCATAAATGAGAAGAGTATTGTCTCCAATACGCTGTCATATCATCTTTCTATTATTGAGATGGCTACATGGGCATGAACCGAAAGCCAATAAATTGAAACAATAATAATAAAGAAAGTTGCCATCATATCCTGCCATGTCTCAATGGCCAATGGATTCAGATGCTGCACAGGTTGCCGATTCGAACTTGTTTAGCATGGTAGTATGGGTCCAGTAGACAGTTTCTTTCAGTGTGCCCCACAAAAAGTAGTCACAAGGAGTGAGGACACTCAATCTCTGCACCAGTAAATTTGCAGTTATCCAATGCAGTGACTCTGTTTCCAAAGTATTCATCAAGCAAGCAAAGCACCCATTCAGTGGTATGTGGTGTGGCCCCATCTCGCATGGATTGCCCAGTACTCCCAACACTAGCTGTGAGAGACTAATTGTTCCAGAATTGCAACGTAACCTTCACTAGTGGTCGTTTCTTGCATGAAAAAGGGGCCACTAATGCCCCTGCTACATACTGCAGCCCAAGCAATAACTTTGGGAGAATACAGTGGTTTTGCTTCATGCAAATTGAAATTTTTGAAACACCAAAATAACAAGTTTTCCTTATTCATGACTTTCATTCTGGTGGAAGTGCACTTCATCTGTGAACCAGATGCAGCAAACATCAAATCCTTCTTCATTATCAATCATTGTGAAAATCTGGTTTGCAAAGTCTGTCACACAGCTCGTATACGTATGTCCTGCTGGCTTTGGATTTTGAATGCAAACATGTTTGGGCTCTGTCTCAGTATTTTCTGCATACTGGAATGCTTCAGACCAGTCTCTGCTACAATTCTTTGGATGGATTTCCTTGGATTTTGCTTAGTAATCCCAGAAACCTTTGTGACGTTTTCAGGAATAACCACAGCTTGCCTGAGCCAATCATTCCCCACTAGACCATCAACCTTGATGCCTGTCAATTGGAATTTGGGGAAGAACTTGTGAATGCTTTTCCCATCAGGTCCTTTTCAAACATTAACTCATGTTCCAAAACTGCACCTTGTGCAGGTTACTCTGGGGTTACTAATAATATTGTCTGCCAGGTAATAAATATATAACATGAAAAGCAAAGGTCCCAACACTTTTCCCTTGCGTACACCTAAGTTACTTCTGTATCCAAAATAACAGGCTGTGTTCTTCTTGCTCAGAAATCCTCAATTCAGGCTCAATTATTTTTTTTTTCTTATGTCGCATATAATCATATTTTTTGTTAATAAATGTTAGTGTGGTATCGATTTTACAAGAAACCTGTTTCTTTTTAGATGTCCTGGTCCTGGAGGTGGAAGGATCTGCTCAAAGTGGAGGCAGCTCCTGTCAGTAAGCTTTACCAAATTATGGGTACAGCTCCAACAGATCCTCATGAAACCAACTTCAGAAATTGATAGGAAAAACAGAAAACTGATTCCAGACACCCCGTATTTGACCACGAGCATCGGCGACCAGGACTAAGAATTGTGAAAGAGCTTCCTGCAGGCAACTACAGCAATGCCTTCAATTCCTGGTGCTCGCCTAGTGGAACTTTGACAAGATCCTTCACCCAAAGCACACGAAACAAGTGTCAAAGGAGAACCAGTGGCAGGTTCAGACCTACCTTATGTGATAAGAAAAAATGCTAAACAGATTGATAACTGGGGTTTCACAATGCAAAGTCAACTTCACAAAATAGTGCTTCAGCAGTGATGATGAAATTTGCCATTGTGGTGGCCTGCAGGAGCATCAACATCTATTTGTCTGTTAACAGGAACCTGCTGGACACACTACTACAAGTGATCTTGCTGCAGCTAAGAAAGCAGCCAAAATTATCAAATAGTGGGCTCTCCCCAGAATTTGAAGAAAGCGCTTCATGCAGGCAACTACAGCAATGCCTTCAATTCCTGGTGCTCGCCTAGTGGAACTTTGACAAGATCCTTCACCCAAAGCACACGAAACAAGTGTCAAAGGAGAACCAGTGGCAGGTTCAGACCTACCTTATGTGATAAGAAAAAATGCTAAACAGATTGATAACTGGGGTTTCACAATGCAAAGTCAACTTCACAAAATAGTGCTTCAGCAGTGATGATGAAATTTGCCATTGTGGTGGCCTGCAGGAGCATCAACATCTATTTGTCTGTTAACAGGAACCTGCTGGACACACTACTACAAGTGATCTTGCTGCAGCTAAGAAAGCAGCCAAAATTGTCAAATAGTGGGCTCTCCCCAGAATTTGAAGAAAGCGCTTCATGCAGGCAACTACAGCAATGCCTTCAATTCCTGGTGCTCGCCTAGTGGAACTTTGACAAGATCCTTCACCCAAAGCACACGAAACAAGTGTCAAAGGAGAACCAGTGGCAGGTTCAGACCTACCTTATGTGATAAGAAAAAATGCTAAACAGATTGATAACTGGGGTTTCACAATGCAAAGTCAACTTCACAAAATAGTGCTTCAGCAGTGATGATGAAATTTGCCATTGTGGTGGCCTGCAGGAGCATCAACATCTATTTGTCTGTTAACAGGAACCTGCTGGACACACTACTACAAGTGATCTTGCTGCAGCTAAGAAAGCAGCCAAAATTATCAAATAGTGGGCTCTCCCCAGAATTTGAAGAAAGCGCTTCATGCAGGCAACTACAGCAATGCCTTCAATTCCTGGTGCTCGCCTAGTGGAACTTTGACAAGATCCTTCACCCAAAGCACACGAAACAAGTGTCAAAGGAGAACCAGTGGCAGGTTCAGACCTACCTTATGTGATAAGAAAAAATGCTAAACAGATTGATAACTGGGGTTTCACAATGCAAAGTCAACTTCACAAAATAGTGCTTCAGCAGTGATGATGAAATTTGCCATTGTGGTGGCCTGCAGGAGCATCAACATCTATTTGTCTGTTAACAGGAACCTGCTGGACACACTACTACAAGTGATCTTGCTGCAGCTAAGAAAGCAGTCAAAGTTGTCAAATAGTGGGCTCTCCACAGAATTTGAAGAGAATTATCTTGCTGTTTTTTTTAATCTTCCTGTCTGTATTTTATCAATACTTGTGGTACATATTTTTCCCTGTATTTTTACTGTTATTAATTTCTATCTGTATGTTACTGAATTTCCTTTGTAACTGATTTTTTATATGTATTCAATCTCAATATGTATGTTATTTCTGTCGGTTTTGTAATAATTCAATGTCGTGGACATGTAAAATATAGTAAATAAATTTCGAGATTTAAAAGAGGGTTTGCGTGTTATTGCTGGCAATGCTTGCGAAATACAGTTGCGCTGTGGTGCTTCTATTGCTTTACACAGAAATCCATATTCACATGAATTTATCAGAGTTGAATAGGTCAAACAGCTCAGCTGTGGTAATAATACTGAAGAAATGACACAGCAACTACTTATTGTTCTGTGTTTAAAAAATTAACAGCTTCAGATGATTTTTGCATCCATCTTCTGAAGTTCCTTATGCTATCGTAATAAATTTTAGAGGTACTGAAACAACTGTTCTTGTGTGCAGCTGTTAGTCTTTGCTTTCTCACATCCACTCAGTCTGCAGCTCTTGATCTTTAACTAGGGGCCATTAGGAGACTCACACTCCTACTATATCCCCGACCCTGCCATCAGCTACAACTACTCCTCCGTGCCTTGAGAGATGTTTACTCCTTTCCTGAAACAGCTATCAGAAATCCTCTAGTAGGAGCCTGGAGTTGTTCATACCTATTACATTCTGATGTAGAAATTGGCTACCAGAAGTCCTCTATTAGAAACCTTGAGTTGGTGTTCGCACCTGCTACATTCTGATGCAGCCATCAGTACTGGACATCCTCCAGTAGAGATCTTGAGGAGATGTCTACTGCTAGTATGTTCTGACCCAGCTGTCTGCTACTAAAAGTCGTCTAGTAAGGCCATTGAGATGTTATCGCCTTCTATGTTATGATGCAGACATCAGATGTCTTCTAGTAGGTGCCTTGAGAGTTGATTTCCATACCTGCATTCTGACATGGCCATTGGCTGTCCTCTAATAGAGATGTTGCTGAGATGCGCACTCCTGCTACGTTCTGACACAACCATCAGCTACTAAAAGTTTTTATTGCGGACCCTGAGGAGAAGTACATTTCTATTATGTCCTGATACAAACATCGCTACTGCAAAAATCCTCTAGTAGGGGACTTGAGGAGATGCATACTGCTACTATGTTCTGACACAGCTGTTGGCTACTATAGGAGCTCTAGTGTGGGCCTTTAGGATATGTTCACCCTTATTACTACATTCTACCACAGCCTTCAGCTACTACAAGCAGTCCAGTGTGGGCCTTGCAAGTCTTTGCTACAAATGCTAGTTCCCGTTGTAACCCTGAATGTTGACCATTCCACCTGGCATGCCCTGTATATTTCCAAATGGTAGGCCTGAAATGAAACCATTGCTTTTCTCCCCTGTTTTGTTGATGTTGGGCTTTGTACGTACTGCCATTACCTTGCTTTCTCCTCTACTTTGATAGTGGCTCCAGTTGCTTCAGGTATCTCACATTGAGCTGAAGAAACTCATTAATGATTAGATACCATTGAGCTTCCTGGAAAGCATTTGACACAGTGCCTCCTGTAGTCTGATAACAAAGGTATGAGCATATGATAGAGTAGGTTCCCAGATATGTGAGTGGCTTGCCTGTATGTTGTCCTCACTGGTGAGTATTCATCAGAGAGAAGGGTATTATCCAGAGTGCCCCAGGAAAGTGTGATGGGACCACTGTTGTTATCTGTATACATAAATGGTCTTATAGACAGGGTGAGCAGCAGTCTGTGGCTGTTTGTTGTTGATGCTGTAGTGTATGGGAAGGTGTTGTCACTGAGTGACTGTAGTATGACACCAGATGACTTACACAAAATTTCTAGTTGATGTGATGAATGGCAGCTACCTTTAAATGTAGAAAAATGTCAGATAATGCAGATAAGCAGGAAAAATAGTCCCGTAATGTTCAAATACGGCATTAGTAGTGTGCTGCTTGACACAGGTATGTTGATTCGATATCTAGGTGTAATATTGCAAAGTGATATGAAATGTTTATCTTGTCATAAAGACTTCATTTTTATTGTCTGCATGGATTTTAATTCCCATTTACTTTCACAATCATCAGTTATTTTGCTGCCCAAACAGCAAAAGTCATCTACTGTTAGTGTCTCATTTCAGAGTTTAATTTGAGTCCTTCGCCATCTCTGGAAGAGTTACAATGTAATCAGTATCTTACAAAATTTTTATTTCTTCGCCCTGAACTTTAATTCTGTTTCAGAAGTTTACTCAATGTACAAGTTGAATAACATGTAAGATAGGTTACAACCCTGTCTCTGTATGTTCTCTCAAATACTGCCTCTGTTTCTTGTCCTTGAACTCTTAAAAGCTGCAGTTTGGTTTCTGTACAAGTTGCAGATAACCATTTGCTCCCCATATTTTATCTTTATTAATATCAGAATTTCAAAAAGTTTATTTCAGTCAGTATTTTCAAAAGATTTCTCTAAATCAACAAATGGTACAAATGTAGATTTACCTTTTTTTCAGTCGAAAATACCTCAGTTTCCTGTTTTTACAGATTGTTTGATATTTGACATGCATGTTTCTTTCTAGTCTCTGGCAGAAACAAGCACGGATTGTTACTGTAGTTAAGTGGTGAATCATTCATAAATGCCACATTCTTTGCCAGCAGTTGGTGTGTTGGTCTAGCCACTTGTAGTCAAGTGTGATTAGTAACTGTTTTAAATTAATCTTTTCATCACTAGTCCACCTTTTTAAGTAGACCCCTGTAACTGTGACACAAGCTGGAGCGTCTCATCAGCCTGATGCGACAATTCTGTGTAACAACACAATCTTCTACATAAGCTGACAATCAGTTTCTTGTTCAAAACAGATAAATCCCAAGTTCTAAGTATTGTAATTTCCCTGAAACTAGAATCAGATTCTGAAAAGTGAAATTCCAGTGAAGTCTTCTCTTTTAGAACTATGATACTAGCTGCAGAAATTACCATAGTTCTTTTTGAAAATACAACATTGATAGCAATATCTTTGTAACTTCCTGACAGATAAAAACTGTGTGCCAGACTCGTACCTGAGCACAGAACCTTTTGCAGGCAAGTTCTCTGCTAATTAAGCTACTCAAGTACAATTCATGATCCATTCTCACAGCTTCACTTTCATCAGTATCTCAGAAGAACTTCTGTGAAGTGTGGAAGGCATGAAATGAGGTACTGGCGCGCTCGCTGTGTGTGTGTGTGTTTGTGTGTGTCAGTTGTGAGACATTCTCAGATAGCCCAGTCAGTTAAGCAGTTGCCCAGAAAAGAAACGGTCTTGGTTCGGGTTTCAGTCCGGCACACAGTTTTAATCTGCCAGAAAGGTTCACATCAGCATATACTGTACTGCAAAGTAAAAAAATTCCCCTGGGCTGTGTCTAAGCCGTGTCCCTACAATATCCTTTCTTCCGGGAGTGCTAGTCCTGCAAGTTATGCGTGAGAACTTCTGTGAAGTTTTGAAGATAGGAGATGAGTTACGGGAGGAAGTAAAGCTATGAGAATGGGTCGCGAGTTGTGTTCGGGTAGCTCCATTGGTAGAGTACTTGCCCATGACTGGCAAATGTCGTGGGTTCGGGTCGAGTCTGGCGCACAGTTTTAATCTGCCAAGAAGGAAATTCATTCTGGAATATCTTTGAAATTTATATAGCTGTGAAGAGAGACTGTCATTTAGTGAGGACTTTTTCACAATTCATTTGGACAAAAACAGAATTGAGACATCTTAAACACTTCAGGAAATATCTAAGGTTAACAACTTAGCTGACTGACCCTGTATATAAATGCCATAGCAGATAATACAGAAGCACCATAAGGCTGCTCGCAGATGATGCTGTTGTGTTGCTAGAATAGTATAGTGAATTGCAGGAAGAGCTGTGTTGGATTTACACTTGGTTCAGGAATTGGCAGCTGACCCTAAACATGAATAAATGTAACACATAGTGCGTGAACAGATGAAAAGGCCCATTCTTGTACAATTATGAGTGTTGAATAAGCACTGAAAGCAGTCGCATCCATTAAATATATGAGAGAGTGCATACAAAGTAATTTAAAGTGTTATGACTGCATAAAACTAATTGTAGGAAAGGCAGAGGCCAGACTGAAGTTTGTTGGAAGAATCGTCAGGAAGTGTTGTCCACCCATGACGTTAGTAACTTACAAACTCTTGTTCTAATATTACTAGAATGTTGGTCATCAGTCTAGAACCCTTGCTGGATAGGAAAGATAGAGGAAATAGAGAAGATCCTAGAAAGCAGTGCATTACATCCTAGGTTCATTTAGTAAGTGTAAATGTGTCCTGGTGTTGTTCATCCGAATCCAGTCATATATGTTACAAGACATGCATTGTTTATCATGGTGTAGTATACTGTTAAAATTCTGTGAACACATTTATAGAAGTGTCAACTGTTATATTGTTCCCCCTACTATATCACGATGAAAAAAATCATGAAGGTAACCTGTGAGAGGAGAGATCTGTGCTCACAGAGGCTTACTGATAATTATTTTTCCTGCACAACATTTGTGACTGGAACATTAAAGGGGGGGGGGGGAGGAGGAGGAGGGGGAGGAATGTTAGAGTGGTACGCAAAGTACCACACACCCTAAGATGGCTTGCAAAGAATGGAGACAGGTAATGAATAGTAAAAACGGCACAAATGTTACTGGTAAAGTAAATTCAGCTTTCGGCCAACAAGGCCTTTGTCAAAAAGAGATAACGTACACACACACACACACACACACACACACACACACACACACACACACACACACACACACACACACAATTCACACACATGACCAGTCTCTAGTCTGGAGCCAATTACATTGTTACATTCCATCCTGGATTTTCGCCCGCATCTCGTGGTCGTGCGATAGCGTTCTCGCTTCCCATGCCCGGGTTCCCGGGTTCGATTCCCGGCGGGGTCAGGGATTTTCTCTGCCTCGTGATGGCTGGGTGTTGTGTGCTGTCCTTAGGTTAGTTAGGTTTAAGTAGTTCTAAGTTCTAGGGGACTGATGACCTCAAATGTTAAGTCCCATAGTGCTCAGAGCCATTTTTGAACCATCCTGGATTTTCCATTCTTTGGTAAAGTAAACACTGTTTTGAAAATGAAGTTTCTTGTATGCATAAAATTGAATATTTGAAATGAGTGTGCATTACTGTTTTTAACAAATGGTTGTGATTTATGGACTTTTAAACTGAAAAATCATTCAAAAACTGAGGTTAATCAGCAGTGGAGGAGTGCATGTTGGGAATCAGTTGTAGACACACAAACCAATGAATATAATGAACTGGAATCTGAAAATACGATTATAATAAAAATGCTAAGCAGGTGAGCAGGACATGTAGGTAAGTATATAGATGGTAGATGGACCAAGGAAGCTCACTGCTGGATTCAAAGATAAGAAAATGACCTAGTTGATGGTGTAATGAAAGGTAGGTAGGTAGCATTAGACAACTTGCAGGAGCAACATGGATGAATATATGTGAAGAATGCAGCAGATGAGGAACTGTGGAGGAAAACTTTATCCAGCAGTAGGTTTCAAGTGGATGACGGTGGTGGTGGTGGTGGTGGTGGTGGTGGTGGTGGTGGTGGTGGTAGTAGTAGTAGTGATCAAATAAATATTAGTATGTAGCAAAATGGCAATAACAAAGGGTTGTGAATTGATTTAGTCTCATGTCTGAAAGATAATGAAATATTTTTTCTGTTAGTAAGAAAATTTCATTTTAGTTCCCATGTGGTAATTACCCCCCAGGTTGGAAACAACTGGAGTAGATGATGAATTTATTCCTCTCTGTGAAGATCTGAGTTCTCACTCATCAACAAGATCACAGTGAAGGAAATCAGTGAACAAGGAAGTACACTGAGGTGACAAAAGCCATGGGATAGTGAGATGCATATATACAGATGGTGCTAGTGTCACATACATGAGTACAAAAGGCTAGTGAATTGGTGGAGCTGTCATTGGTACTCAGGTGATTCGTGTATGAAGATTAATAATACAATTATGGCCACATTACAGAAATCAACAGATTTTGAATGCAGAATGTTAGTTGGATATGGGATATCCATTTCGGAAATCGTTAGGGAATTCAATATTCTGTGATCCACAGTGTCATGAGTGTACCAAGAATACATTTCAGGCATTACCTCTCACTATGGATAATGCAGTGGTCATGGCCTCATTTGCATAGATTTGTCAGTGCTAATAGACAAGGAACACTGCATGAAATAACTGCAGAAATCAATGGGGACATGATGAACATATCCATCAGGACAGTGCGGCAAAATTTGGCGTTAACGGGCTATGGTAGACAGACATGAGTGCCTTTGCTAACAGCCCATCATCACCTACAGCACCTCTCTTGGGCTCGTGACTGTATCTGTTGGCCCCTAGATGACTAGAAAACAGTGGCCTTCTCAGACGAGTCCTGATTTCAGTTGGAATAATGTACTATGGGGTGGACCTGATGAGCCGAAATGGTCACATAATCGTTGGCAGTATTGTGGCCTTGCAGTGTAATGACAAGTCTCATGGAATACCTTGATGTGGCTGCCCAAATCATCACTGCAGCCCCGCCATGTTTCACTCTTGGAGCATAAACTCAGTCAGAAGTTGGGAGCAGTGTGAAAGAAGACTCACCTGACCAAATGACTTTCTTCCATTGTTCCATAGTCCAGGTTTTATGGCTCCGTCACATTTTCCCATTACATGCATTTGAAATTACAGTTCACCCTGCAGTTTCCACTCCGTGGAGTTCCTTTCATGTTGTTTTGGTGTTAACAGGGTTCACAAGGGCGAAATTCAGTTCTGCAGTGATTTTTGCAGCTTTTTTCTCTTAGTTTTCATCACAATACTCTTCAATCACTGTCTGTCATGATCAATCAACTCACAATTATGACCACGTTATTACTTACAAGGGAACCTCCCCATCGCACCCCCCTCAGATTTAGTTATAAGTTGGCACAGTGGATAGGCCTTGAGAAACTGAACACAGATCAATCGAGAAAACAGGAAGAAGTTGTGTGGAACTATGAAAAAATAAGCAAAATATACTAACTGAGTAGTTCATGTGCAAGATAGGCAACAACAAGGAAATAGCAAGCTTGGGAGTGCTGTGGTCCCATGTTTAGTGTGAGCAGCTGCGGAACGAGAGGTCCTTGGTTCAAGCCTTCCCTCGGGTGAAAAGTTTAACTTTTATTTTCAGTTTATGTGACAGACGCTAATGTTTTAATCACTTTTTTGGGAGTGATTATCACATCCACAAGAAAACCAAAATCGGGCAAGGTAGAAGAATCTTTTTACCCATTCACCAAGTGTAAAAGTTAGGTGGGTTGACAACATATTCCTGTCATGTGACGCACATGCCGTCACCAGTGTCGTATAGAATATATCAGACGTGTTTTCCTGTGGAGGAATCTGTTGACCTGTGACCTTGTGATCAAATTTTTTTGGTTCCCATTAGAGAGGCACATCCTTTCGTCTACTAATAGCATGGTTTTGCGGTGCGGTAGCAAAACACAGACACTAAACTTATTACAGTGAACAGAGGTGTCAAAGAACGAACGGACAGATCATAACTTTGTGAAAATAAAGAAAGTAAACTTTTCACCTGAGGGAAGACTTGAACCAAGGACCTCTCATACCGCAGCTGCTCACGCTAACCACGGGACCACGGCGCTCCTGAGCTCACACTATCCTTGATGTTGTATATCTTGCACATGGACTACTCAGTTTGTATATTTTGCTTATTTTTTCATAGTTCCACACAACTTCTTCCTGTTTTCTCAATTGATCTGTGTTTAGTTTTTCAAACCTATCCACTGTGCCAACTTATAACTAAATCTGAGGGGGGTGCGATGGGGAGGTTCCCTTGTTAGTGTATGATGTTTTTCAGTTTTCCCTGTATGTAGTATAAATATTCAAGACACTGAATAGCTGCCATTCATAGCCAACTGGCTAATTGCCTTGCAAGGCCTGAATATTTTTATAGTAGGGGCAGCATATAAAGACTGGCAAAATAATAGTCTGTAATCTTGATAATTACATTTAGTTTATAAAAATGTAGGGCAAAAATTTAATAATGCAGATGACTTACAAATTCCTGGAATCATTTGCTTTAGCTAAGAGACAGCTGTTTAGAAAATGTGTAAAGCTGTCATGTTCAAAATTTTGCTAATTTATGTAGTCTTAATCACGAACTTAATTCACTAATGAAGATTGTTATCTGGTTCAGAAAAAGTGTAGCAACAAAAGTAGTCAAATCCTGTAATCTAGCAAGCATAATGGCTAAAATGGCAAAAGTAATTTTGGGTGTGACCAATCTATACTATGGCCTGCCCAGTTAGCTGAGCGATCTAATGCATGGCTTTCCGGAGTGGGGAGGAGCACCTGGTCTCTGGCCCGAATCCACCCGGAGGGCTTGTGTCGAGGTCCGGTGAGCTGGCCAGTCTGTGGATGGTTTTTAGGCAGTTTTCCATCTGCCTCGGTGAATGCGGCTGGTTCCCCTTATTCTGCCTCAGCTACACTATGTCGGCGATTGCTGTGCAAAAAGTTCTCCACGTATGCGTACACCACCATTACTCTACCACGCAAGCACTCGTCTGGTATGAGACGTTCCCTGGGGGGAGGGGGGGGGGCACAGGGGGCCAAATAAACGGCACAATAACCCTGGGTTCAGTGTGGGGTTGTGGACCACTGTGGCTGCGGCGGGGATGGAGCCTCTCTGTCGTTTCTAAGTTCCCGGTCAACATACAATACAATACAATACAATCTATACTATGGTCCAATATAAGGACAAGTCGTATGACATTGTTACCAAATATCTTGAAAAGTTCTTGGATTTACTTCAAATTTTTACACCACACTCTAATGAACATCCAGATGAACACAGGCTCTATATATATATATATATATATATATATATATATATATATATATATATATATATATATATATCTAAAAAGAAAGATGATGAGACTTACCAAACAAAAGCGCTGGCAGGTCGATAGACACACAAACAAACACAAATATACACACAAAATTCAAGCTTTCGCAACAAACTGTTGCCTCATCAGGAAAGAGGGGAAGGAGAGGGAAAGACGAAAGGATGTGGGTTTTAAGGGAGAGGATAAGGAGTCATTCCAATCCCGGGAGCGGAAAGACTTACCTTAGGGGGAAAAAAGGACAGGTATACACTCGCACACACACCCATATCCATCCACACATACAGACAAATACAGGTGTCTGTATGTGTGGATGGATATGGGTGTGTGTGCGAGTGTATACCTGTTCTTTTTTCCCCCTAAGGTAAGTCTTTCCGCTCCCGGGATTGGAATGACTCCTTATCCTCTCCCTTAAAACCCACATCCTTTCGTCTTTCCCTCTCCTTCCCCTCTTTCCTGATGAGGCAACAGTTTGTTGCGAAAGCTTGAATTTTGTGTGTATATTTGTGTTTGTTTGTGTGTCTATCGACCTGCCAGCGCTTTTGTTTGGTAAGTCTCATCATCTTTCTTTTTAGATATATTTTTCCACGTGGAATGTTTCCCTCTGTTATATATATATATATATATATATATATATATATATATATATATATATATATATATATTAAAAATTTATAGCCTGTGCTCATATATATTACAGTATATGTAATATATAAATGGGAAACATTGTTACTAAATATTAAAAAAAAATAGCTTTTCTTCAGGTATAGAATGGCTGGAAATGCACTTATTTCTGGGTTCTTATTTCATGTAACTTGGTGCACATTACACTATTCTAATTATTGGGTTTGATTAGTGCATTCTCTTTTATGCCAGCCTGCCTACATTAATTACTGAGTTGTGTAAATTCAGTGTACAGGGTGATTATAATTAAAGTTAAACTTTCGAAACACTGTAGAAATAACACCACTGGTCAGAATGACATCAAATTGCAGCTGAATATTATCAGAGAACAGGGGAAAACGTTATGGCAGAAGAAAAAAAAATAGTGTGAAAATTGATCAGTAGATCGTGCTGTATGTGTCAGAACATGTAAATGAAAACACCTGTCGTGTGCACGACCCATTGAAATTGGTATAAACATGCCGGGTACACAGCTTTTCCTCCTTATGCAACTGTAACGTTTGCCATGACTGTCTCACTGCAACATCGCACTCTGCTTGTAAGGCTGTATTACAAGAATGATGACTACACACGTTGCTCTGCAGAAGTTCCAGACACAGTAGGGTTTGAAAAAAGGCGTTAGCCCGATGACTGCTGTGGGTCTGGAGAAAATGATTTGGAAATTCGAAAAGACGGGTTCTTTTGGTGTGCAACCTGGTAGAGGGACGAAACAAATTGGTTCAACGTCAATGGAAGCAGTGGCCACAGCAATGCAGGAGGAGACGAGTGGTGATGAGCAAATGTGTAGTGCATAGGGAATTGCTCGAAGATTGGACATACCAGTGAGCATGGTGCATAAAATCTTACGAATCATCCTTCTTTGCTATCCATTCAAAATTACCCATGTGCACGAGTTGCTTCCTGTTGACCTGCCAGCAAGAGAGATCTTAACTTCAGAATTTCTTGCTAGCATGGAAGTGGACAATGATTGGCCATGGAAGATATTGTGGACAGACAAAGTCCACTTACATCTGACAGGATATGTCAATGCACAGAATTGTCGAATATGGGCAATGGAAAATCCACACGCAAATCAACCAGTACCACTTCATCCTGAAAAGGTCACTAGATGTACTCTGACACTGGTTGGTCCTCCGGTTCCCGCATGGGCACGTCGTCTGGTGGCATCCGTTCTGGTGCTGGCATCGCGATGACGGGTAGAGGGCGGCGTTGTGAGTATGGAGATGTGCCAAGATCCCGAGCATCAGGGAGAGTCAAGGGTGGTGTGGCGGCATTCGGAACAGGTGTTGTTGGCACCCGAGGCCGAAGCTGGTCCGAATGACGCACTGCAACACCTGTGTCCGTCTGGATTTCATACAGGCGTCTGCCACGGTGTCTTAAGATGCGGCCCGGGCTCCATTTTGGCCGCCTGCCATATCCCCGTACCCAGACGAGGTCGTCGGCGGTGAACCGGCCAAGTGGCGGCACCCGCGGCCGGGAGGTGGGAGGCCGCAGAAGATGAAGTAGAGTGCGGGGCTGTCGGCCATGTAAGAGCTCAGCCGGGCTCTACTTTAGGAATGCACCGTGAGTCACAAGTTTAAAACAGCAACGAAACGGAAAACACGATGAAAGACATACTGACAGACATAGGATTAAAAAAGAAAACAGCATAATCAAATGTCCTTTGAGAGGGCTGTCAAATTGATAAAATGAAGAACGCGAGCAGCTGCTCGTGGGTCATCCGCTAAAATGGCTTCTACAGTACATGGCAGGCCAATATCGAGACGTAGGGTGTTAAAATTCGGACACGACGTTAAAATGTGGCGGACCGTCAGCAATTGCCCACATGGGCAGAACGGCGCCGGCGCAGCCGTCAGCAGATGGCGATGGCTGAACCGGCAGTGGCCAATTCGCAACCGGGCCAAAACTACCTCCTCCCGCCGAGAAGGGCGTGAGGAGGACGTCCAAGCCATGGGTAGAGCTTTCAAGGCCCGAAGCTTGTTGTCTGAAAGTGCAGCCCAATCGGCATGCCACAGCGAGACAATGCGCCGACAAATTACCCTGCTACAATCTGATGAAGGGACACCACAAGAAGCTGTCCGAGGCTGGAGAACCGCAGCCTTGGCCGCGGCATCTGCAGCTTCGTTCCCAGGGATACCGACATGGCCAGGAATCCACATAAAGCTAACCGGAGAACCGACGTCCACCAGCTGCTGAAGAGAGCGTTGGATCCGGTGCACGAAAGGGTGAACCGGGTACGGATCACCGAGGCTCTGGATAGCGCTCAGGGAATCGGAGCAGATGACATATGCAGAATGTCGGTGGCGGCAGATGTAAAGGACAGCCTGGTAGAGGGCAAAGAGCTCAGCTGTGAAGACCGAACAATGGCCATGGAGCCGATATTGGAAACTTTGTGCCCCGACAATAAAAGAACACCCGACCCCGTCATTGGTCTTAGAGCCATCTGTATAAATGAAGGTCGTATTAATGAACTTCGAATGAAGTTCGACAAAACGGGAGTGGTAGACTGAATCGGGGGTAACCTCCTTCGGGAGTGAGCAGAGGTCAAGGTGGACAAGAACCTGAGCCTGGAGCCAAGGTGGCGTGTGGCTCTCGCCCACTCGAAAGGTGGCAGGGAGTGAAAAATGAAGGTGTTGAAGGAGGCGACGAAAGCGAACTCCAGGGGGTAGCAGGGCAGAGACATACAACCCGTATTGACTGTCGAGAGAGTCATCAAAAAAGGAACGATAAGATGGGTGGTCAGGCATTGCCAGTAGCCGACAGGCATACCGACAAAGCAGTATATCGCGCCGGTAGGTGAGTGGCAACTCACCAGCGTCAGCATGAAGACTCTCGACGGGACTAGTATAAAACGCTCCGATCGCAAGTCATAAACCCCGATGTTGTATGGAGTTGAGGCGTCGTAAGATGGATGGCCGTGCAGAGGAGTATACGAAGCTCCCATAATCCAGCTTGGAGCGGACGATCGACCGATATAGGCGAAGGAGGACGGTTCGATCCGCTCCCCACGACATACCACTGAGAACACGGAGGACATTGAGAGAACGGGTACAACGGGCAGCCAAATAAGACACATGTAGAGACCAACTAAGTTTCCTGTCAAATGTAAGACCTAAAAATTTTGTTGTCTCCACGAATGGGAGAGCAATGGGACCAAGACGTAAAGACGGTGGGAGAAATTCTTTGTAGCGCCAGAAGTTAATACAGACCGTCTTCTCGGCAGAAAAACGGAAGCCATTGGCGACACTCCACGAGTAAAGACGGTCAAGAGAACGCTGAAGACAGCGCTCCAGGAAACACGTACGCTGCGCGCTGCAATAGATGGTAAAATCGTCCACGAAAAGGGAGCCTGATACATCAGCTGGGAGGCAATCCATTATTGGATTGATCGCTATGGCGAAGAGAGCGACGCTCAAAACTGAGCCCTGTGGTACCCCATTCTCCTGGCGAAAGGTGTCTGACAGGACAGAACCCACACGTACCCTGAACTGTCGATCCATTAAAAAGGAACGAATAAAAAGAGGGAGGCGACCGCGAAGACCCCATGTATGCATGGTGCGGAGAATGCCCGCCCTCCAACAGGTGTCGTAAGCCTTCTCCAAATCAAAGAACACAGCCGCGGTCGGGCGCTTCCGCAAGAAGTTATTCATAATGAAGGTCGACAAGGTAACCAGATGGTCAACAGCAGAGCGGCGCCTACGAAATCCACATTGTACATTGGTAAGTAGGCGTCGAGACTCGAGCAGCCAAACCAATCGAGAGTTAACCATTCGCTCCATCACTTTACAGACACAGCTGGTAAGCGAGATGGGTCGATAACTGGAGGGCAAGTGCTTGTCCTTCCCCGGCTTAGGAATCGGGACAACAATAGACTCGCGCCAGCATGCGGGAACATGTCCCTCAATCCAGATGCGATTGTAAGTACGAAGAAGAAAACCTTTACCCGCAGGAGAAAGGTTCTTCAGCATCTGAATATGAATAGAATCAGGCCCTGGAGCGGAGGACCGTGATCGGCCAAGTGCGGTTTCGAGTTCCCGCATGGTGAATGGGGCATTATAACTTTCACGATTCGAGGAGCGGAAGTTAGGTGGCCTAGCCTCCTCTGCCTGTTTGCGGGGGAGGAAGGCAGGGTGGTAATGAGCGGAGCTCGAAACCTCTGCGAAAAAGCGGCCGAAGGCATTGGAGACAGCCTCAGGGGCCACAAGGACGTCATTCGCGACCGTCAAGCCAGAAACTGGTGAGTGGACGTTAGTGCCAGATAGCCAGCGCAGGCTACCCCAGACAACAGAAGAAGGAGTAAAACTGTTGAAGGTGCTTGTGAAAGCAGCCCAGCTGGCTTTCTTGCTTTCTTTAATAATACGACGACACTGTGCACGTAATCGTTTATAATTGACACAATTCGCCACTGTAGGGTGGCGGTTAAAGGCGCGTAAAGCACGTCGACGAGCACGTAGAGCGTCTCTACATGCTGCGGTCCACCAGGGGACCGGTACGCGACGTGGAGAAGAAGTAGGGTGAGGGATGGAATATTCAGCAGCAGAGAGAATGACTTCCGTGAGGTGTGCGACCTGACTATCGCAGCTTGGGAATGTTTGATCCTGAAAGGTCGCCCTTGAAGAGAAGAGCCCCCAGTCTGCTTTGGAGATGTTCCAACTAGATGAGCACGGAGAGTGGGTATGCTGCAGGAGATGGATAACACACGGGAAGTGGTCGCTCGAATATGTATCAGAAAGAGCATACCACTCAAACCGGCGTGCAAGTTGGGGAGTACATATAGAGAGATCTAAATGGGAATAGGTGTGAGATGTATCCGAAAGAAAAGTAGGGGCGCCAGTATTGAGGCAGACGAGATTGAGCTGGTTGAAAAGGTCTGCTAACAGGGAGCCCCTCGGGCAGGATGCTGGAGAGCCCCAAAGGGGATGGTGGGCATTGAAGTCTCCAGTTAACAAAAATGGTGCAGGTAGCTGAGCAATAAGTTGCATCATGTCTGCCCTGGTAACGGCAGACGACGATGGAGTGTAAACGGTACAAATGGAAAATGTAAAAGTGGGGAGAGTAATGCGGATGGCAACTGCCTGCAGGCCGGTGTGCAACGTGATGGGATTGTAGTAAATATCATCCCGGACCAGCAACATAACCCCTCCATGAGCTGGGATACCTACCACAGGGGGTAGGTCAAACCGCACAGAGGTGTAGTGTGCCAAGGCAATTTGATCGCAGGGGCGTAGCTTCGTTTCCTGGAGGGCTACGACGAGCGGACGGTGCAAGCGAAGCAGCAACTTCAAGTCCTCTCGGTTGGAGCGAATGCTGCGAATATTCCAGTGAATAAGTGCCATCGTAAGAAAAAAGGAAGATGAAAGAAGGGGTCACCTCGAAGGCCGCTGAGGGCCTGGCTTCGAGCGAGCACTGCCGCAGCTATCAGTAGGCGGACAGTCATCGTCCATTGGGTCTATAGGTTCATCGGCCATCTTGGGAAGATGGCCGGGAGGGGGAGCTTCCTCCGCCGGTGAACGGCCAGATGTTCGGCTACCAGCGGTGCGGCCAGGCGAAAGGGATGACGGCCTGGGGCGGCAACCGCTGGGTGGCGCAGGAGAAGAAATGCGCCGTGGCGGAGAAGGAGAACTGTGCTTCCTATTAGCCTTCTTGGATGGTCGTTTGGTGGAAGTACCGGACGAAGGCTGGGAGGTCGATGTACGTAGGAAGTCTGCACGGGACGGTTCCTTCTTGAAGGCCCGTGCATCTGACTTCTGGGTCTTCGTCTTAGCAGAAGCTGATGAAGGGGCTGGTGTCTGTGGGGTGATGGGACGAAGAGGAGACGTCGACCGCGCGATCTTAGCACTGGCCGAACGGACGACCGTGGTGCTGAAGGTCAGATCGCAGGTCTGGGTTGCCACCTCCCTGGTAGTCCGAGGAGAGGCGAGGACAGTACTGTATTTCCCCGCTGGGAGCAGCGTGGGCTTCTTACTAGCCAATAGCTTGCGAGCAGCCAAGGTGGACACTTTCTCTTTGACCCGAATTTCTTGGATACAGCGTTCTTCCTTATAGACAGGACAGTCGCGGGAGGATGCAGCATGGTCACCCTGACAGTTCACACAACGAGGAGACGGAGGTGGACAGTCACCCTCATGGGCATCCCTGCCACAAGTGACACATTTAGCCGCATTGGAACAAGATTGGCGAGTGTGATTGAAACGCTGACACTGGTAGCAGCGCGTAGGTGTCGGGACATAGGGGCGAACAGAAATAACCTCGTAGCCCGCTTTGATGCGCGATGGCAGCTGAACACTATCGAAGGTCAAAAAAAGTGTCCGGGTCGGTACAAGGTCATTGTTGACCTTTTTCATGACCCTATGGACAGCCGTCACGCCCTGCTCAGCGAGGAAAGATTGAATCTCCTCGTCAGTCAAACCGTCGAGGGATCTAGTGTAGACCACACCACGAGACGAATTCAAAGTTCGGTGAGCCTCCACCCGGACAGGGAATGTGTACAGGAGTGTGGCCCGAAGCAGTTTTTGTGCCTGAAAGGCGCTCTCAGTTTCGAGTAATAAGGTACCGTTACGCAACCTGGTACAGGATTTGACAGATCCGGCTATGGCATCGACGCCCTTCTGGATAACGAAAGGGTTGACAGAGGAAAAATCCTTTCCGTCCTCAGATCGAGAAACGACGAGGCACTGTGGGGCAGGCGGTAGTACTTTTGTCACTGGTAGCTGGTCACGTTTCCGTTTTTGGGCAGAAGTCGAGAGAGATGGAGTGAAATCCATTGCGGAGAAATCCCCCATGATTGCCAGCGTCTCCGATGGCGCGCTCCTTCCTTGTGGGGACCCTCTCAGAGGGCACTCCCGCCTTAGGTGAATGTTTACACCTCAGGTCACACCTCCCGAGAAACAGACGGAGGGACCAATCGGCATGGTCAGAAGGTATCAGCTCAGGCAATCACCCCTCCCCGGGCCTGGCCTTTACCAGGGGGTACGCGCGTGCCTTACATGTCTACCCAGGGCGGGGAATTACGCGTTACCCCGTCACCGGCTACGCGTGCGAACGCGTGGGTCGGCCTTCAGGCGCGCACAGGGAGGAAGGAAGAAGAGGAAAAAGGAGAGAGAGAGAGAGAGAGAGAGAGAGAGAGAGAGAGAGAGGACAGTGTCTCAAACGCCGAGGCGGAGACCAGAGAAGGCAAGGAGAAGAAGGCAATGAGAAGGCAAGGAGAAGAAGGCAATGAGAAAGCAAGGAGAAGAAGGCAATGAGAAGGCAAGGAGAAGAAGGCAATGAGAAGGCAAGGAGATTATGCAGGGGAAAGAGTAAGGAAGACAGTGAGGTGGAGAAGAGCAAAGAAAGGAACCAACCAAAGAAAGGAAGAAACGAGAAGTGAAAAAGCAAAATGACCGCAAATAGAGGTCGTGGAACCGTCCGTCTCCGGACGCAGGCGCTAACTACCCCCTTGAGGGGGAGGGACTCCTTTTAGTCGCCTCTTACGACAGGCAGGAATACCTCGGGCCTATTCTGACCCCGGACCCGCAGGGGGAAGCCGGGCTGTGATCGCCCATGGGGGTGAAACGGTAAGACGCCAGGAACTGTAGAAGCGCCTCATCAGCAGCAGAAGAAGTCAGAAGTTTCCGCATTTGAGCCTTAAACGTGCGGACCAGTCGTTCAGCCTCACCGTTGGATTGTGGATGGAACGGCGGGGCCGTGACATGCGTAACACCGTGACGAGCACAAAAATCCGCAAAGTCAGAAGAGGCAAATTGCGGACCATTGTCAGTAACAAGAGTAGAGGGGAGGCCTTCCAAAGAAAAAATGCGGGCGAGAGCACTGGTGGTTGCCGCGGTGGTAGGTGACGTGCAACGGACAATGAAAGGAAAGTTAGAGTAGGCGTCAATTACGAGGAGCCAATAAGTACCTAAAAAGGGTCCCACAAAATCAGCATGAATGCGCTCCCAGGGCTTCTCAGGTGAAGGCCACGGTGACAAAGATGACTTCGGGGCAGCGGCCTGTGACGCACAAGGGCCGCAGGCAGCGACCATGTGTACGATTTCAGAGTCGATGCCAGGCCAGTACACATGACGGCGCGCCAGAGATTTGGTGCGCGACACACCCCAGTGCCCCTGGTGAAGGAGGCGCAAGACCAAAGCACGCAAAGATGCGGGGACCACAACACGCGGCGAAACATTGTCAGTGGAGAGGAGGATAACACCATCCCTAGCCGTGAGGCGGTAGCGCAAAGGGTAGTAGTTCCGCAACGGATCAGAAGTCTTAGCGGACGGGCGATCAGGCCAACCCGTCTGAATACAGCGTAAAACCCGGGAGAGGGTAGGGTCACAACCCGTAGCAGCCGCCAGCCTGTCCCCAGTGATGGGGAACCTGTCCACAACCTGCTGCTCGGCAACATCCAGGTGGAAACACAAAAGTTCGTCCCTATCGAATGCCTGATCAGGGCCCATGGGGAGGCGAGACAAAGCATCAGCATTCGCATGTTTAGCCGTTGGCCGGAAATGAATCTCATAGTTGAAACGGGACAAGTAAAGAGCCCAACGCTGGAGGCGGTGTGCAGCCTTGTCGGGAAGTGACGTTGATGGGTGAAACAAGGAAACAAGTGGTTTATGATCCGTAACAAGATGAAATTTTGTGCCAGAGAGAAAAACACCAAACTTATGAAGAGCATAAATGATGGCCAAAGCTTCTTTCTCAATCTGAGAATACTTTTGTTGGGCATCCGTGAGCGTTTTGGAGGCATAAGCAATGGGTTGTTCCGAACCGTCAGAAAAACGGTGCGCAAGGACTGCCCCAACCCCGTATTGAGAGGCATCTGTTGCAAGGACAAGATGTTGGCCAGGTCGATAAGTAGCTAGGCGCGGGGCCTGTATCAGCATAGTCTTCAATTTCTGGAAAGCCGCGTCACATGACGCGGACCAGTGAAAAGGCACGTTTTTATGCAACAGGCGATGCAACGGCTGAGCCACCGACGCTGCAGACGGTAAAAACTTGTGATAGTATGCTATTTTCCCCAAGAAGGCCTGCAGTTCCTTAACAGACGTAGGGCGAGGAAGAGCATTGATCGCAGCGACAGTTTGTTGAAGCGGACGAATACCATCCCGAGAGAGAGTTGAAACCCCAAGTACGTGATAGATGCCTGAAAAAATTGTGATTTCTGAAGGTTACACTTAAGACCTGCAGTCTGTAAGACAGTAAAAAGTGTGTGGAGATTTTGAAGATGTTCGTCAGTGGTGGAGCCCGTGACAACAATGTCGTCCATGTAATTGATACACCCAGGGACACGGAGCAATAATTGTTCCAAGAATCGCTGAAAGAGAGCAGGGGCGCCAGCAACCCCGAATGGCAGGCATTGGTATTGATAGAGGCCGAAAGGCGTGTTAAGGACCAGAAACTGCCGGGAAGCAGCGTCGAGAGGAAGTTGATGATAAGCTTCTGACAGGTCAATTTTAGAAAAATACTGCCCTCCAGCGAGTTTAGTGAACAGTTCTTCAGGACGGGGCATAGGGTAAGTGTCGATGAGGCATTGAGCATTTACCGTGGCTTTGAAATCGCCACAGAGACGAATAGCACCATTGGGCTTGGCAACTACAACGACAGGAGAGGACCACTCACTGGAAGTGACAGGAAGCAAGACCCCTGAAGTAGTGAGACGATCCAACTCCTGTTTGACCCGATCACGAAGGGCCACAGGAATGTGCCGAGCCCGAAAAAACTTAGGCCGAGCAGTGGTTTTGAGCGTGATATGAGCTTCAAAGTCGTGTGCACGGCCTAACCCAGGAGAAAAAATGGACGAAAAGGTCGTCGACAAAGAATCCAGTTTAGCATAAGGAATAGCGTCAGAGACAATATTGACAGAGTCATCTATGGAGAACCCAAAAACGCGGAAGGCATCGAAACCAAAAAGATTTTCTGCGTTGCCCTGGTCGACCACAAATATGGGAACAGTGCGAACGACGGATTTGTAAGATACCTCAGCATTAAACTGTCCCAAGAGAGAAATCTTCTGTTTATTGTACGTCCGTAATTGCCGAGTGACAGGGGACAGGAGTGGAGAACCCAGCTGAAGATACGTCTGAGAATTAATTATAGTGGCGGCAGAACCGGTATCCACTTGCATGCGAACATCTCGACCAAGGATTTGGACAGTGAGGAATAACTTCCCGGAAAGGGAAGAAGTGCAATTGACAGACAACACAGAATCAGAATCAGCGTCATGTTCATGGACGTCATTTATGCGGTCGGATTTACAAACGGAAGACACGTGACCTTTCTTTTTGCAATTGTGACACACAGCCCAACGTTGTGGACAATCCTCGCGTGAATGTTTCGTAAAACACCTTGGACATGAAGGAAGTTGCCGGGGATTTTGCTGCAGTTTCTTAGGGGTGTGTTTACGGCTTGGCCGAGGCTGCGCGTGGGAGCGCACTGCGGCCACGTCGGCCGGCGGGGACGCGCCGCGCGCGTCGTCAACAGCGCACAGAGGTTGTATTTCCCCGACGTCACCCCACGCTTCTATTTGTGCCACAGCGGTGCGAGAAATTTCAAAAGACTGCGCAATGGAGAGAACTTCATCTAAAGTCGGATTCGCCAACTGAAGGGCACGTTGCCGAACTTCTTTGTCGGGCGCCGACCGGATTATAGCATCCCGTACCATGGAATCGGCATAGGATTCTTTGTGAACATCAGTAACAAAGTGACACTTTCGACTGAGGCCGTGAAGTTCAGCAGCCCAAGCGCGATAAGATTGATTGGGTTGTTTGTGACAACGATAAAAGGCAACACGAGAGGCTACCACATGCGTTTGCTTTTGAAAATAGACCGACAGAAGGGAACACATTTCAGCAAAGGACAAAGACGCAGGATCCTTCAAAGGGGCCAATTGCGACAACAACCGATACATTTGAGGCGAAATCCAGGAAAGGAACAGAGACTTACACGCTTGTTCGTCCGAGACATAAAAGGCCAAGAAGTGCTGTCGAAGATGTTTTTCATAATCCGACCAGTCTTCTGCCGTCTCGTCGTAAGGAGGAAAAGGAGGTACAGCCAACGACGAGAACCGGCCCGCATTTGACGCCGCGACGAAATCGCGAATCGCCGCTGTTAGAAGCGTTTGCTGTTCAAGGAGATTTTGCAAGAGTTGCTCGACAGTAGCCATGGAACCCTGTGAGTCAACGGTGAAAAGGAAAAATCCCATCCTCGTCGCCAATTGTTAGAACTTCTAGTTTAACAAGTATATTTAGGAACGACACTACAACACATATATGTCACAGAGTAAGTTAACATGTGTACACGTTAGCGTTCAGATAAGCACTGAGTCTCAGTCTAGCGGCCGCTGCTCGGCTGGCCGCTTAGGTGGCGCCGCTGCTGCATGGCTGGCAGGCAGACAGCGCCGCACGTACAGGACGTGCGTAATTGCGCGGCGGCACTTTAAATGATCGGCGAGTCACAACACATACGGAATGAGAAGAAATGGTAAACAAAGTTCTTAAAAGTCACATTGGTTTCCTGTGAATGGTCTCGCTCTCAATTTTAAAAAGACACATGTTCAGTTCTGCACATCTAATGGTACTACATCAATGATAAGTGTAAAACATAGTGAGGAAACAATAAATAGTGTGTAAACTTAAAAAATCTTATATGTCCATATTGATGAGAATTTAAACTGGAAAAAGTACATTTTGGTACTACTAAAGCAACTTAGTTCAGCCACATTTGCACTTGGAATCATTACAAGTCTTGCACAGAGAGAAATCAGTAAGTTGATGCATTTTGCATATTTTGATTCAATAATGTCATATAGAGAATGTAGTGGGATAACTCCATCTTTAAGAAAGAAAGTCTACAATGCTCTAAAATGTGCTGTAAGAATAATATGTGATGCTCATCTATGATCATCTTGCAGACATTGTGCATTCTGACTACTGCTTCACAGTATATTTATTCCCTCATGAAGTCTGTTGCAAATAATCTATTTCAGTTAAAAAGGTATAATGATGTACATAATTATAAAACTAGATGGAAAAATTACACACATTACTCCACATTAAGGTTGTCTTTGGCACAAAAAGGGGTGCACAAAGCTGCAACTAAAATTTTTGATTACTTATCCAGTAAAATAAAATCTGTCAGACAGCAAAGTAAATTTTGAAAGCAAACTGAGAAAGTTTCTCCTTAATAACTCCTTCTGTTCTATAGAAGTATTTCTATTATTGTAGTGTGTCAATGATGGTGGGTAGGAATTATTAACTCACATCTGTATATCTTTTTTCTTAAAAAAGAGGACACGTTAGAAATGTTCAGCATGTAACCAAATGTACCAATTAATTTGTGATGTGAATAATGACTCAATCCACATCCTAACCATTTGTTGTGTAAAATGATCCATGGAACATGAAAATAACTGACTAACTTTCAATATACCCTTTTAAAGTGCATTGCCTCAATGTGCTAGCACCACTTAGTCAAGTGATGATATCCTTCAAAAAAAGCACTGAGTACGATACCTTCTGCCACACTGTTCATTACGTGTGAAATTTCATCAGCTTCCATCACATTCAGGTTCACTGTGTGACACAGCTCCAAAACATATATGTTCTGTTCTTCCATTGCAATAAAGGATTTGCAGTCCAGCTGCTAGTTGGCACCAAATGTTTTTTTGATTTCTGCCTGTAATTTTTCCCATCTCGTGAGCTGTTCCCTGTTGTTATCAAACCACAGTTGGGCTGCACTGTTCAAGAAAAAGTAGGTGTTGGCAAGACACATCATGTCATACACCTGTTGTATTTGGTGACATGGTAGAAATTCTTTAACCATTTCATCAAACCCTGACCAGTGTCTCCCGAAAACACTTATGGATACTTGACATGCATCTGAATCACTGATGCTTTCATATCCATTGATGCCTTTACAATACAGCTCGCAGGGGGATATAATGTTTACGTTTCGGGTCCAGCTAGTAAAGGCGATGACTTTTGCAGTCATAATCAAACCATAGCAATGTTGATGTCAGTGATGACCTGGCTCCTTCTGCAAACTATGTGATGTTGAATCCGGGAACAGGTAACACTTATGAGAGGAATGTTGTCAAGAGAAACTAAAACATCACATTGAAAACACAGCTATAGATCACACAGAAAAGTGTACATTCAGCTAAACTGCCTGCCTAAGCAGTGTACAATATTCATACATGAGTAAGTCCCAGAACCTTCCAGAAATTACAAATGCCAAATAATAAATAACCACAGATGGCAGGAACTGCACCAGTGACCTATACATCACCAGCCAACAACTATAAGCACTACACACGGTGTATAGGAAAATACAGAGCATATGGTAATATAAACATGTTTTTGTAACAAATGTGTGCAATTTCTGTTTGATTGACATATCACACATTAATAAGATCTCTGGAGTATGTAACCAACTACATTAAAGAAAGGGGTGTGCAGCACAACATACATCTGAAAAATAGGCTTCCTCAGGACTGTGGTTGTTTGTGACCAAACAGTTTTTCAAACACAAATTGGAGACTTTTCTCCTGGAAAACAATTTCTATTTGCTGTAGGAATATTCAAACATATACTGGAAGCTTTTCTCCTGAAAAATTAGTTTTATTCACAGTAGAAAGTCTTTGGTACAACTTAATTTTCTTACTGGACTGTAATTCAGTAAAATGAATTTCATATCAGCTCGATAGTGCTGTTATAAATGTAACTCACTAACATAAATCTAAATGTAGTTGAAACTGTTCATACAAAAAGTATATAGGTTTGTTTGTCTGATGTGGTGGTTTTCATTGATTTCCCTAAATCAATCCGGGTTATCTGGAATGAGTTCCACCATGGTGACTCTTTCTTTTTTCATCATCCATTATTATAATTAATGAAGTGAAGTAAATTCTTATTATGCATTAAACCAGGAAGATGAATTATGGCTAACACATTATAAACAGAAAGTCTCAAAAAAGTAAATAATCATTTTGATTTCAATTTAAATGTGGTGGGACATCAATGTGGGTTTTCATAACTGATGGAAGAGAGATGAAAACTTTAGTGGCAGAATGGTGAAGAAGACTTAGATGTTCCAGATCTCTACATAAATAATTTTCAGATCTAGGTTGAAATTTTCACTCTGCAGCAAATTGTGCACTGATAAGAAACTCCTGGCAGATTGAAACTGTGTGTCGGATTGATAATTGAACTCGGGACCTTTGCCTTTCATGAGCAAGTGCTCTACCAATTGAGTTATCCAAGCATGACTCACAACCCATCCTCACAACTTCACTTCCACCAGTACTTCATCTCCTGTCTCCCAAACTTCACAGAAGTTCTCACGTGACACTTGCAAGACTACCTACCACTCCCGGAAGAAAGGATATTGTGGAGACATGGATTAGTGACAGCCTGAGGGATGCTGCCAGAATGAAATTTTCACTCTGCACGGTGAATGTGCTCTGATATGAAACTTACTGTCAGATTAAAACTGTATGCTGGAACTAGACTTAAACTTGGGCCCTTGTCTGCAATAGGCAAAAGTCCTGAGTTCCAGTCTCAGTCCAGCACAGTCTTAACCTGCCAGAAAGTTTCATACTGGAGCACACTCCACAGCAGAGTGAAAATTTCATGCCGGCCGAAGTGGCCGTGCGGTTAAAGGTGCTGCAGTCTGGAACCGCAAGACTGCTACGGTCGCAGGTTCGAATCCTGCCTCGGGCATGGATGTTTGTGATGTCCTTAGGTTAGTTAGGTTTAACTAGTTCTAAGTTCTAGGGGACTAATGACCTCAGCAGTTGAGTCCCATCGTGCTCAGAGCCATTTTGAAAATTTCGCTCTGGGAACAGCCCCCAAGCCGTAGCTAAACCATGTCTGTGCAATATCCTTTCTTCTAGGAGTGGTCGTGTTGCAAGTTTGGCAGGAGAACTTCTGTGAAGTTTGAAAGGAAGGAGTCGAGGTGCTGGCAGAAGTGAAGCTGTGAGGATGGGTCATGAGTTATGTTTGGGTAGCACAGTTGGTAAAGACTTGCCCATGGGAGGCAAAGGCCCTGAGTTCGAGTCTTTGTCTGGCACACAATTCTAATCTAAAGGGAAGTTTCATTTCTAGATCTTGTGTTATGATCCATGGTATGCACTATTAGATGTAAAAAGAAAATAGTTATTAGAGACAAAAACCACCAAAGAAAATAAATTGAGATGTGATGGTTAATATTTGTAGCTTATGGAACACGTTTCTGCAAGAATATCTTGGATGACCTCCACCCACAATTCTAACTGCTCTCTTTTTGTGTAACAAAGACTTTTTTGGCTAAAGGTTGATTACCCTAAAAATACACACATCAAAAAAAAATTTTGCATCACCTCGGTTCCCAGAACTGAAGATAGACATTGACTGTGGATATTGTATCACAGACACAGTCCCTTTGACTGTTCAGAGATGTCACTAAACCTGCCCAAAGGTGTAAACAACCATGCATGAGCAGCACCTATTAGACAGAGGGGGTCCGACAGCCGATCAGTTCCAGTCATTCCACCAGGAAGGAGGTACATGGTTCGTGTTGTCTGTAGTTCAACCATGTCTAAATGATCAATACCACAGTTCGATCACATCCGCATTGTTACTTTGTGCCAGGAAGGGCTCTCAACAAGGGAAGTGTCTAGGCATCTCGGAGTGAACCAAAGGGGTGTTGTTCGGACATGGAGGAGATACGGAGAGACAGGAAGTGTTGATGACATGCCTCACTTAGGTCACCCAATGGCTACTACTGCAGTAGGTGACCGCTACCTACAGATTATGGCACAGAGGAACCCTGACAGCAACATCACCATGTTGAATAATCCTTTTCGTGCAGCCACAGGACGTTGTTTTATGACTCAAACTGTGTGTAATAGGTAACCAGATGCAGGGGTAAGTTGTCACACTGAGTCTTTTTTGATGGTCTAGAATATGCCCAGACCAATTTAACCTGCCATCAATTATAATTCCCTGGAAATTACAAAATTCACAATGTAATATATTTGGGTTGTCATATTTAAAGTGGATTACTTCATTTTCTTGTTGAGATAGGTGAAACTGCATATATTGAGCTGCATGAAGCTCAACTTCACTCCTGGTTTCCATGGCGAGGTCCATCTTTGCAACCATGACACCATGCAGCACCGCACAGCTGGGCACAGCAACATGCTGAATGAACTGCTCAGGATTGGCATCATGTTCTCTTCACCGATGAGTGTTGCATATGCCTTCAACCAGACATGTTTGGAGGCAACCCGGTCAGGCTGAACGCCTTAGACACACTGTCCAGAGAGTGCAGCAAGGTGGAGGTTCCCTGATGTTTTGGGGTGGCATTATGTGAGCCGACGTACGCCGCAGGTGGTCATGGAAGGCGACTGCGTGATACATGAATGCCATCCTGTGACCAACAGTGCAACCATATCAGCAGAATATTGGTGAGGCATTCATCTTCATGGAAGACAATTTGCGCCCCCATTGTACACATCTTGTGAATGACTTCCTTCAGGATAACAACATCGCTCGACTAGAGAGGCCAGCATGTTCTCCAAACATGAACCCTACCAAACATGCCTGCGATAGATTGAAAAGGGCTGTTTATGGACAAGGAGACCCACCAACCGCTCTGAGGGATCTATGCCCAATTGCCATTGAGGAGTGGAACAATCTGGCCCAACAGTGCCTTGGTGAACTTGTGGATAGCATGCCATGACAAATACGGTAATGCATCAGTGCAAGAGGATGTGCTACTGGGTATTAGAGGTACCGGTGTGTACAGCAATCTGGACCACCACCTCTGAAGGTCTCGCTGTATGGTGGTACAACATGGTGGAAGAGGAGGCTTTTGTGCAGGTCCCTGGCCTGCCACCAGTATGGTGTGATAGTAGATCAATTCTGTATTCTATTTGAGTACCTTCTGCATTTGTTCCTGCTAAAGTTCGTGCTGTTGCTTCTGGAGACACAACAGATCCTGCCAGCATTGCAAAAATTTTGGGTCCGTGGTAGCCACCAATGAACACTATGAAAAAAAATGAAATAAAAGTGTCACATGCGGAAAAACATCCTCATTCACCACTTTTGTTGGCACAGTCATGACAATGCCCCAAAGCCATGCTGTCAGCACAAACACCACTATTCTAGCCAATGGTGTGTGCTCGACCTGAAAGCTGGTTCCAGGAGAAGAAGAAAAATTCAACATTCAGGTCAATCTATGGAGCAGCAGAGGGTCAGAACACTGCAAAGAGACTGGCACAGAGAAAACCACAAAACATGATCAGTGCGAATGACTGAAACAACTAGCACTTGGAACCAAGACCATGACACACGACTGCAGCCACATTCGTGTTAGTTGACCAGAGCATAAGAACTGACTGGCCCAGTTTTTCACTGCCAACAAGAAAACATCTGTGTTGACAGTTATGCCCATACGACACTCTGTGAGTGCCTTCTAGCTTATGATGCTACTCTGCCGCGAGACCCCAACCAGCTCATCTACATCCACATGCATGTACACTGGTGGTGATATTAAACTCACCTTTTGTAAACGTAACATAAAATTTATTGGATAGTGCATAAACATAAAAGAAAAATCAACATGTTGGTGAGCTATCACTGTATGGTAGGTAATGGAAGGCAATAATGTGCCTCACCAGCTGCAGCTCCTTGAAATGGTGCTTACAATCTTCTCATTACATGTCCATAATATCAGAATCCTCACATAAATGTCCTGTATAATCATATGAATATTCTGAATTTCTTTTTTTTTTTGAACCCATATAGTTCCAATTTTGTTTTTAAACCTAACAATCATGACTACTGAAGTCAGAAGAATCCATAGTGAAAATGGTAAATGATGTTTTCCTTAAAGTATTAGCTAGTTTTGCACAAATTTATGATGGTCCCCTGGACATTACAAATGGTGGGACATGGTTTTATGATAGGGTGTGTGGTCACCACAAAAAGCAACGCATGCTGTGCAATGTGCTCCCATGCTGGCAATAAAGTTAGTGAGGGGCTCTTGAGGTAGGGCATTCCTTTCCTCCTACAGTGCAGTTGACAACCGGATGTACTAAAATATGTCTCCCTATGCATCCCACATGTTCTTAATGGTGTTTACATTGGGGGAAAGGGCAGGTTAGTCCATCTGCTGAATATGCTCTCATTCCAAGAGCTGCTCTTCTTGTACTGTTCCATACGGTCGTGTACTGTCATCCATAAAAATGAAGCCAGCACCAAACACATGCCTGAAAAGTTGCAAATAGGGAAGGAGTAGAGTGTCACAATAACATCAACCAGTACCACATTCAAGGATTTGGAGGTGAGTACCCTGATTCAATGAGCTCCTCCACCAGTGCCATTTGATGTAGTCACACTCTGTCATCCCTTGGATACGGTCAGGGTCAAATACACCTCTCAAATGATGCACATGTGGATGGAGTACAGAGTCACAATAATGTCAACTGGTGAGTGTATCATGTTCAAAAATTTGGAGGTCAGTGTGCCCATGCAACATTATGTATCCCCACACAATATCACCTGGATCATGAAAACGGTTGTGTTTGACACTGTTCCTGGGTGTATTACTGTGTTCCCAGCTCTCACCGCAAGAGGACATGTCTAGAATCACTACTCAGACTGAATTCTCTCTCATACAAGAAGAGCATGTGAGCTCACCCCTCATTCGTCCAGTTCCTATGCTCTTGGCACCATCACAAAAGATGCTGCCAATGTGCAGGTGTCAATGGAACACAACATAATGCTCACTGGGCAAAGAAACCACCCCCATACAATTGCCTTTTTGCTGTGGAGCACAAGATTGCATGCTTGCAGTCCTGTTAAAAATGTAAACATAGGCTTCTGTAGCCGCTGTCACAGTCAGTTAGCAATACACCCTGAGGAAGGCGTCTTGCAACAGTGGCCAAAACGTCGGAATTTTACAGATGACAATATGGCCTCAAACCCAGAAGAATTTTATTAACTCTGTTAACTATGGTTGCAATTGCATCTGTTGTTTGATATGGGTCCATTATTGCCTGTTGCACATCGTAGCAGTCATCTGCTTCTATAGGTGACCTTGGTTGACTACCTTCTTTCCTTCAGGCGGCAATGCCTATGGTTAGGAATGCTTCCATGCTCCCCATGAATGTGAAACAATGCTGTTAGCAATACCAAACTACTGGGCTACACTTGTCACACTTCACCCATCTACCAGTTTCCTGATGATCCACCCCAATGTGAAGTCATCCAGATATTGTTTCCAGGCTGTGCTCTAATGAAGGACGCAATCATAGATCACCACAACTGCTTGCTGATAGACACACACTGTCTTTTCCCATTCCTTCAACTGCCTTGTGTTGCAGGGCAGCCCTGTTTGGTACTACAGTCATGCAGACCTCAAGCCATATGGTTTCCAGCTTTCTGTGTATGACTCGGAATCTTTTGGCAAACAGGCAACTGCACTTTCATTCATTTCCACTGTGTAGTTAATATATTATGGTACTTTATCTTTGTCATCCTAAAGGTTTTCAGAGTAGTGTTTTATATATTTTGTGGTTCACCCTTAAAGGAGACAATTTACAGGGCACTAGTATGACCCTTTCTTGAGTGCTTCTCAAGTGTTTGGGCTCTCCAAGAGGTCAGAAGACATCAAGGCAATTCAAAGACGGGGTGATGGATTTGTTGCTGATAGGTTCGATAGTATTATAGAGATGCTGAGTGAAGTCAAATGGGAATCACCGGAGGGAAGATGGCATTCTTTTTGCAGAATACTATTGATAAAATTTAGAGAAAAGGGAGTTGCAGTTGACTGCAGAACGATCCCACTGCTGCCAATGTACATTTCGAGTAAGGGGCCTGATGATAAGAGAAATTAGGGCTCACACAGAGACACATAGCCAGTAGCTTTTCCCTCACCCTATTTGCAAGTGGAACAGGAAAGTAAATGACTAATAATGATTCAAGGTACCCTCTGTCATGCACCTTACAGTGGCTTGAGGAGTATGTAAGTAGCTGTAGATAGTAATTAGAATTGCACATGAAGTTCAAAAATGTACATCTTGTAGACATCTGTTTAAACAATTGAAAACATTAAACAGCACTGCCTTCTAGTGAATTTAACTTTTACACAGAAAAGAGTGCAACATTCAGCTATAGAAGTCTTCAATGAAATAAAATGTCTGACAGTCAGTATAAGTGTATTCAAACAAATATTAAAGTTGTTTCTCAAACCTGTAATCTGCCAGGAGGTGTGTGGATGTGTGTGTGTTCTCTCTCTCTCTCTCTCTCTCTCTCTCTCAGCCTTTCTCTAATTGTCTCTTGTCTCTGTGCAACTGACAGGCTATGCATCATAACATTTATTGTGAATATAATATATGATCTACAATACATGGACACTAACAAACTAATTAATTACATCAGATGGGTACAAATAAATGAATACAGCAGTATTTACTGGTCATGAAGTTATCCAATCCATGACTGATGATAAGAATATCAGGCCTACAATCTTGTGCTGACAGTCAGGGACTCAAGGCATATTTACCGACAGTTTCAAATATGCCACATTGGCATCAGTATATCCAAATGGATATATGAAAATCACCTTCAATTACGTCCAAGAAAGTGTTTTACAATAAAAAACCTCATTCAGCTACACGGAGCAGTGTAACTGCTCTCTGTACAGCTATTGTAAGGGATTCTTTTTGTGGAGAATTCCTTGCATGATGAGAAAAAGTAAGTCCTGGCAGATAAAGAACAAAAACTATACTATTTGTATGTTTTATGATCTTGTCAAAATCTTTTTCATTATCTGCACAGGTGTCACAAGGAGGGGGAGGAGGGTGGCAGATCAAATTCCGTGAGCTCCACATCAGCAGGCGCAGGTGTGGGCTTCACTGTGGGCTGCTGCTGCAAGTGCAAGCCCTCACACAAAACAACATTGTGACCCAACCAGCTGCCCATCACACCAGCAGACCAGAGCAGTAATGCTCCAACAGGATGCAGGTTTAGCTGATTTGCATGATGGGTCAGCTGCTCCCTACCAACATCCACAACAAACAACTGCTGACCTTTGTGGTCCACCATTACAACTGGTAGCCTCCCCCACTACAGCCCAAAGGACTGGGCCCAAACGGCAGCCCCCAGTAGGAAAACATGGCAGTCTATGGCAGTAAGTGGGATGTGACTCATTGTGCAGCAAGTCCAGGAGAAGCTGTGGCTGGCACCCATTCAAACATTCTGCTGCACTGCACCCATCGACTGGCGTTGCCCCGTATATGGCCAGAAAGCTTGACAATGCATCATAATGGGAAGTGGCAGATATGGAACTTCTTCATTTGGGTCTTAAACTTATGCACAATGGACTCCATCTCTGAGTTAGAAGCCTGGTGAAATGGAGTGGTAGTCAGATGCCGGATACCACTGTGAACACAAAAGTCCTCAAACTCTTGTGACACAAATTGCTGAGTGTTGTCAGATACCATGGTCCTGGGGGATCCCTCAATGGCAAAAATAACCGACAGTGCATGAACCATGAAAGTTGGTGATGTGGAGGACAGACTGGCTATGTACGGGAAACTGGACAACGCATCGACCTGCAACAACCACATGCTGCACACAAAGAGTTCCCCCTGTCCCAGGGGTGATCCAGGACTGGCTAAGGAGAGAAGTGGTGCAGCCTGGTCCTGTACACATGCCCAGGAAGAACACACCAAATGTTCAATGCCACAATCAATCACCAGCCAGTAGACGTGACGTCACATTGCCTTCATATGACTCATACCCCAGTGTGATGCATGAGGAAATTGGAGTAAGAAATGCCGGGGAATGTCCACGTGACAGCATTGCTCCACTGTGGCAAGCATAAGAACCTTCTGGACAGCACTGAGCTGATAATGTACAAGAAAAAACGTATTTCACATCTGATCCACACCAAAGAGAAGTGCTGCAGCCAACCCAGCTGGACCACTGAAATGACATGCCAGAAAAATCAGTCAATGGCTACGGAGGTCACAAATTCATATGCCATCGACAGACAGTCCGACAGAGTTTGCCGCAAGGGTTTGCCTGCCAATCAAACTCCAGATCAGGCTCCACTGGTGGCCAAGACAGCACATCACTGTCGGCATGCTGGCAGTGGATAGTAACAAATGTCACATCAATAGTTACTGAAAAGAGTGCCTACCACTGCAACTGGGGGATAGTCCCATTCGAGCAGTATATAGTCCAAACGGCATAACTTTGAGCTCATAGGTGCCGTCAGGAGTTGTGGAAGTAGTTTTTTCCCCGTCATAGTCGACAGCCTCAGTTTGCCAGTAACCTGTCTGCATGCCCATAATTGAGAAATACTTTTCCTCTTTGCAGAAAGTCTAGAGTGTCATCAGTGCACAGCAATGGATAGACATCTTTCTTCGCTACATTTTAGTCGTCAGTAGTAGATGCAGAAACTCCATGTGCCGTCCTTCTTCTTCCCCAGGATCATAGGGGAGAACCAACAAACTTCTTCAGTGACGTTATTTCGCAGCATCTTCTCCATGTCCTCCTGGATTATCCATCTTTCAGCTGGCGACACTCTTTATGAGCGCTAACTAATTGGTGAAGGCTCCTCAGTATTGACATGCGTTTTACCATGGGCCGCTTGGTGTGTATTTTCTCCACTTTGGATTTAAAAACATCCTAAAATTAACTCAGAATTTCTATCGGTCACCGACGTTGCTGCTCAGTCAGGCCAGATCCTATTGGCAGTTCGATAGTAGCTTCCTCCCCTGCATTGTCTGTAGTGGTAGGAGAGCACGATTCTTCGTCAATGCCACTAATCTGCCCTTTCTCGATTGGTTCGGTTGTCCCTGTGCACATTCTCCCAGAAATTAGTTGTGGCTTCAATGTTTAACTGACCATCTCGATTGAAGGCTGACACTCGTCTTGTATGTGATGGCGAAATACCAACGACTTCAAGGGCAAACAACCGACTAGGGCAATGTTGGTCATGTTTGTATGTTGGAATAATGTCGTCAGTCAGGAGCTCTGATCTTCCACCGTCAATGACTGCTTGTGATGCCTGTAAGGAGTTCCACTCGAGAATAACAGCATGAATACTTTCTGATAAACAACAAATTCGAAGGACTGTATTCTGTCATTGACAGTTATTCTTGCAATACATGTTCCTGTCGGCCTGGCGTATTTCCTATTTGCTACCTTCAGCACAACCGTTTTCTTATCACGAAACACGGTCTTTTTTAGCTGGCCGTCATAAGCATTATCCATTACAGGAAAAGAAGCCTCTGACTGAATTAGGTGTCAGCCGATGACGACGTCGATGAGTTTTCCTGTCATCTTGGTAACTGTCATCCATGGAGGATTTTCATCGGTAGCAGCTTCACTTCCTTAGATTGTCGCCTCGCTTAGTTTTCCTGAATTAGGTGGCTAAGCGAGCGGCTGGTAGCACTGTACGGCGAGGTGAATGGCTACGGCATCTTGGGGACTGACTTCGTCCAGGGTATGGCAATGAGCTTCGACACACAGGTCAGCTATAATCGTTTGCAGTTGTCTGCCGTGAATGAGTCTGTTGTGGTGGTTGACGTCTTCCAGCGTAATAGTCGTCGAACACTATGCTTCTTTCTCTGCAGTAGCGAGCAACGTGTCCAGAGCGTCCACAGTGAAAACAGACTGGTGTGTTGTTCTCTTTCCTTCAAATATCTGTTCTTCTGGGTAGCGTTTCAACTTGGTGGAAGAGATTATGTACCTGCGTTGGTTGGATTGTGGGTTATCGTTCGACGGCAGTGGCGTACCTCCAAGTTGGTGGACTCCACTCTTCATGGAGTGTTCGGCTGGTGGAGATTGGTGCCAAATATTGACGTTCTGTATTACCTTCAGACGTATGCGGTCGACGTTCATGGCTGGTCTCTCTTCTGTACTCGGCCCAACAGTTCTGGCTGCCATGAAATGCTGTATCTCTTCTCTTACAGCCTGGAGTATGAGAGAAGCGAGGTAAAGGTGGTCCTCCACAACTGTTTGTATTCCGGTAGGTGACAGCTTTTACATTGCCCAGTTGGAGACACATGGATGTAGATGTTTTGAAGCACCAGGTGCGTCCACCGAACAATGTCACTGTGTAATCACACAGTCCATACACGAAAGCCGGTTCATTAAAGAAATATAACACTTAGGACTGAAAGCAAGTTTATTACGAGCACCAACATACAGCCAGAACAGAACTAACTTCCTCGACGGAGAGTACAGCTATTTATACAAGCATCCCGTATTCCAGATATCTGGCATTTATACAAACATCGAATATTCACAAGAATACAAACATTAGAAACATCAGATATTTCGAGCACCACCCAGAAACGATAAATACTAAATAATAGATAGTTTGAACTGGCAGCCCACAGCACGCCAGTCAGCGACCCTAACCAGTGCAACACACTGCAAGAACAACAGCTCGCTGCAATATCTGTAAAGTCATACATTTATTATATGCAGACAACAAACAAGCCTTCGGCGCAGATGGTCTAAAGGGAAAGTGCGTTCCTGGAAAACGAGAGCTCGCATGATCGAATCCCAGTTGGACCACGGATTTTTCAGTTTACGGTTTAACCTAGCATTCGCCTCTCAGGGACGTGAAGTATTGCCAGAAACGACGAGTGGTTCGGATTCCAAGTTAAACTGTAGGTCCCATTTCCCTCGGGGATATCCTTATGTAATGCGGAATTGACGACTAGAGTGTCACAAGAGGAAAACCTGTAATATAAATATAGGCAGAGAGTACCGTCTTCTCAGCAGAGAAGCAGTAAGAATTGGTTTACCAGGAGAACTCAGTTGCTTCGAATGTGAGCTTGGCGTTGGATGTCACCTGAGTACCAAATCCATTAGCGACATTTCAACCTGTGCAAGCACACCACATGCTTTCCTTTCCAGTCTTGCTCTTGAGTATTCTGCAACTACAACCAGCATCTCATCAGCATAGCCTAATATTTCTGACACCTCATTCCGAGATGTTAGAAATGGCTCAAGGGTAAGGTCCCGGAAAATTTTTTCTCTGTGGACAGCCCTTAATGACTCGCCTCTTCACTTTATTGGATGTTGCGCCCCACGCTACACTGCGCCCTTTCCAATAATCTAGGAAGGTCTGTTACAAACGTTGCCTGTCACCACAGACTATCAATTGCACCCACAATGTCAACCACGATCTCTACGATATAATTGCTACTATCAGATGAATTCGCAATTGCGAATAATGACTACCATCAGCTGTAGAATGGAATGACGACAATGAAAAATTTGTGCCGGACCATAGACGTATGGTTGGCGACATATGGAAGTTTGGGTCTGGCCGTGAGATGTGCACGGATAGCCAAATGGTAACACAACTGCTCGCGATAAGCGGGAAATCCGGATTCGTGTCCTGGTCCGCCACAAATTTTCATTGTCGTCATTCCATTCTACAGCTGATGGTAGTCATTATTCGCAACTGCGAATTCATCTGATGTGTTTTGTAACGGCTGTGGTCACTGCAGTATATAGTCATCAGAATAATGCAGGCACTGCAGTATCGTACTTGCTATTACAGTTGTCCACAATGCTGACAGCACAGTTAATTGCCACGTCGTTGGATCTGCCCTTTCTAAAGCCGAAATGGCTCTGGCTGAGGTCATGTAGCTCCCTGCGGGACTGTAGTCTACTGCACAGCAAGTGCTCTTGAACTTTACCCAAGGTGCTAAGAAGACAGATTGCTTTGTAGCTCTTTGTAATCACTATATCCTTCTGAATTGTTACAACTTGTCCAGAATCCCAGACTAGAGGGATTCTTCCTGGTGGTAGTGAGTTTCAGTGTTTCATTACGAATGTAATCTGGAGGTGTCCACCCCCTGTAGCTGAGTGGTCAGCGCGACAGAATGTCAGTCCTCAGGGCCCGGATGAAGCTGTAGCTCAAAATTTTGAACCTCTTTTGTAGTATACAGACACCCATGTCGGATTTCTTAACAAAATGTGGAAATCGGTCCATCAAAATATCGGAAAGTTCCTCTAAATTTGACATCCCACAGGGCACTAACTATGTATTTGTAGACATCGCTTCCCTCTTCAAAACTGGCCAGTTCACCGTCTTGTTCCACATACAAGTGTCGAGTGCCTGAGGACGCTAAACTGCGAGGTAATTTGCGTCCTGCTCCACATAATAAGCGTCCAGCAGCCCCAGTCCGTGTATTCGCTTTACACTGACAGATAGCGGGCTGCATAAATACCTAGGGAAAAAAAGGAATATTTGTGGTAAGGACTATGGGACCAAACTGCTGAGGTCATCGGTCCCAGGGCTTACACACTAATTAATCTAACTTAACCTAACTTATGCTAAGGGCAATACACACACCCATGCCCGAGGGAGGACTCGCACCTCCGAAGGGGGGAGCCCCGTGCGCCCGGTACTTAGGATACTAAACACAGCCTACCTGGCAGAGCAGGGATTCCCTAAATTTTCCTCTGGTGGAATACTTTGAGAATCCTGATACTTTGATGAACACTTTGTTTAACCTGAAGGTTAATAAAATCTTAAAAATTGAGAAAATTTTGTTTTATTCAGTATTGACTTCAATTTTAAATCACAACTAATGACACAGAAATCACAATAAAATTTAAAAAAGAAGCAATTATTACGTCATAATGTCGAAAATACGCCATATTGTTTACAGTTTTTCGCGGAATACTTATAATTTTAATTAATATTGTGTTTATACTGATTGCTGGTGAGGAGGAAAGTTAGTTATTAGTATTTTATTAATTATCTCATTCATAAGCAGCCATATCACAGTCATCACAGTCACTCAAGAAAGTTATAATGAAGCTTTACTTGTTTAATCAGAATCGGACGATGACTCTCCTTGTCCGCAGTCTCGATGATTCGAAGCGATCTGCAATCCTGTGTAAATAAAATGTCTTGGTTTTCTTGCGTTGTGTAGTCAGTCGGGAAACCTCAGATCGAGCGGAAAGTGGGCTTTGATAGAGTTTAATTATCCGATGAAATAATGGAGCTCTTGGATCTAATAATTGCAGGTTCGTTTCCAATTCATCGGAAGTTATCTTCCGATTCCCAATCGAAAAGACACCTCCGTGCAAATTTCCAATTAGAGAATACATATATAATGAAATTCCTTGCACACCTTTGATGTAAATGCTCAGTATATACTTTCTTGAGTAGAATATATTTTCAATCTCTTTCTTCCAGTAATCTCGATGGCAAAATTACAATTATTCAATGCGGCTATTCAGCAAGGAGAAGATCCTAGATGTCCTCTCAACGCACCAGAGAGAATATTACAAAGAGTAATTATGCGCTCATGGAATATTAATAGTACTGTACTACTCTGCGCATCGATTCTGCGATTATATAGATGGTCAAGTAGGAAACGTAATTCACTCATAGAATTGTGCAGGGATAATTAGTAGAATATAAAGAGATATTACATACTTAATCACATCCTACGGAACATCGCGTAACATCAGTTTGGGAAACTTTAGTCTAAAGAGGATTTGACCCCAACCTGGTAACAATTTGTGTTGGCCAGTCCTTATGTGTCTTACGAAATCGTACGCTCCTGGGGAAATTCAGAAGCGCTAGTGGAAAATTAAAACGAAATCCCTGAGACAATGGGCTCGAATGAATCAGTTTCAGCCACATATTACATTCGTTGGGCACTGGACCATCTCAGCCCAGAACGTTTCGAGGATGGATTAATAAGAAATGATAAAGAAAAGATGAGATGGTGGTTCAATGCTTCAAGTGTTCTACATAATTACCGTCCACTTGAATAAAATGGACAGAACGTTCGCACAACCCTGTGAAACTGCCAGAAAAGTCCTTCTTTGGGATGTTGTTCAAATCATGCGTCACATCGGCGTGAATGTCGGTTACGTTGTCAAATCGTTGACCCTTCAGGTATTGATAACATCAAGTATCGTCATCTGTGATGAATTTTTTCAGGAAAGATTTTTCCACGTCTTGCATTTCAATCAAGTCGCTGCAGGCGTCCACGTGGCGTTTTTGTTCGGGAGTCAAGTTATGCAGGACAAACTTGACGCACACGTTTCTCTTCTTCAAAACATTCTGGAAATTGTTTTGAACACTTAATTTAAAGATGTTGTTCCATTGCGATTTGTCAAACAACGAAGTTGACACACTATAGCCACATGTAGACTACTTAACACTGCCTGCTCACTACCGACTGGTCGAATGCACATACGCTGTTTACAGTTGTTAGTTGAAGCTGCCATCATAGTTACTGCGCTGACGTAGCTTATACGCTAAGAATAAAATCGGTCTCAGATCTTTTGGAAGGGCGGTGTATATCATTCAAATAACACGCTCATACACCTGGAGACAAAAGTTACTTCAAGCCTTCTCTTCGTACAATGCAGACCTACAATCATGGATAGAGAAGATCAGTGTCAGATATCATCTTGGGAGATATTATACCACTCTACTTCCAACTGTTGTTCCAGTCGATCAAGGCGTGTTGCCAGTAATGCAGACACTGTGGCTTAAGTGACCATACCAGACAAAAAAATTTGTCAGCTCCAGGAGACATGACGCTAATACCGCGTAACAACTCCTCTAGCCTTGACAGTGGCCTCAATTCAGTGATAAAGTCCCCATTGTTTTTCAGTTATGCCTTATCCAGCTGAAGAAACTCATTAATGATTAGATCCCATCGAGCTCTCCAGAAAGCGCCTAACACAGTGTCCCGCTGCAGACTGTTAACGAAGTTACAGGCATACGGAACAGGTTCCCGTATATGTGAGTGGCTCGAAGACTTTTTTAAGTAACAGAACCCAGTACGTTATCCTCGACGGCGAATGTTCATTGGAAACAAGGGTATCGTCAGGAGTGCCTCAGGGAAGAGTGATAGGACCGTTCTTATTCTCTATGTTCATAAATGATCTGATTGACAGGATGAGCAGCTATCTGTGCCTGTTTGTAATGACGCTGTGGTATACGGGAATGTGTGCTTCTTGAGTGTCTGGAGCAGGATACAAGGGACTTAGACACAATTTGTAGTTGGTCTGATGAATGGCAGCTTGCTCTTAATGTAGAAAAATGTAAGTGTTCGCAGATGAGTAGGAAAACCAATCCCGTAATGTTCTAAAACAGTACTAGTGGTATGCTGCTAGACACAGTCACGTTGATTAAATATCTAGGCAGCGGTATGAAATGGGACGAGCACGTGAGTGCGGTATTAGAGAAGGCGAATGGTCGACTTCTGTTTATTGATAAAGTTTTAGGAAAGTGTGGTTCACCTGTAAATGTAACCGTGCATAGGACAGTGTCGGATTAAATGAAGACATCGTAGCAATTGAGAGGCGGCATGCTAGACTTGTTACTGATACGTTTAATCAACACACGAGCGTTATTGAGATGCTTCGTGAACTCAAGTGGGAATCTCTGGAGCGAAGACGACTTTCTTTTTGAGAGACACTGTTGAGAGAATTTAGAGAAACGGCATTTAAAGTTGACTTGAGAACGATTCTATTGCCTCCAACGTGCCTTTCGTGTAAGTACCTCGAAGAAGCTTGAAAACAGTCGTTTTTCCCTCGCTCTATTTGTGACCGGAACAATAAAGGAAATGACAAATGGTGGTACAAAGTACCTTCCGACATGCACCATATGGTGGCTTACAGTGTATGTATGTAGCTGGTAGATAGATGGAAGATGTTGACTGCTACACTTCATACTCTGTTCAAAATTATACCAGACATTTTTCAAGAGATTAAGATCGGCTGGTTTAGAGGACAAGTCGAGGTGGGATATGGTGACTGAGTGTCGGTCGAGCCAGGAATGTAAGTGTGGAGCTACAAAAAGTGCACGCTTATGGTCTATCCAATGACATATGCGGTTGGATAGAAAGTTTTCTAACAGACAGGGAGCAGTATGTCGTCCTGAACGGGGTAACTTCAACAGAAACAAGAGTAACATCAGGTGTGCCCCACGGCAGCGTAGTAGGTCCTCTGCTTTTTACGATTTACACAAACGATCTGGTTGATGGTATTGACAGCGGCCTTAGACTGTTTGCCGATGATGCTGTAGTCCACAGGAAAGCAGAATCACACGAAAGTTGTGTGAACAAATCAATCAGGATTTTCAGAAAATAAATTCTTGGTGTAGTTCATGTGTATGGGACCCTTACCAGTTGGGTCTGATTTAAGAGATTGAGAAGGTCCAAAGATGAGCGGCAAGATTCGTGACTGGTACAGTTAGCCATCGCGAGAGCATTAAAAATCTCATAGAAAGTTTGAAGTGGGACACACTTGCAGATAGACGACGCTCTAAACAGAATTCCGAAATCCAATCTTCGCCGAGGATGTAGAGCACATATTATTACCACCAACTTTCAAATCGCGTAATGATCATCATTCAAAGATAAGGGAAATAAGAGCTCGTACTGAGGCGTTCAGACAGTCGTTTCTCGCTCGCGCGATCCGAGAGTAGAACGGAGGGGGAATAAATATGATTTTGGCGCGAATTGTGCCCTCCGCCACACACCGCTTCGTGGCTAGCGGAGTATATATGGAGATATAGATGTAGAGCCCTATGAACAGGGTTGTTGTCATCTTGGAAGGTGGGAGTATCCACAACATAATCATCATGAGGATGCAGAAGAAAGGACTGCAGTTGGTGACCGAAATTTTTGAGACAAACGTCCGAGTCCACGACAACCTAAATAAGTCTCCCAAGTCATGCTACGAAAATGGCCCCCAAAACAACACAGAACAGCCTCCAGCCTGAACTACTATTTCCACAGATAGCGCGTAAAACGGCAGCACTTACTTTTTTTTAAAAAAAAAAAAGTTGTTATAATTGGCCTGGTTCGTAATCACGGTAAGTTGACTGAATGGGAACAAAATCATGGGAGGACAAAAAAACCAGAAACACCCCGGAACCACCCCGGAACCACCCTGGAACCACCCTGGAACCACCTTCACCCTGATCTACGCCCTTCAAACACTGTGGGTTAAACAATTCATTGTGCCGTCGGTGCATTTGCCACCTTGCTTCATGTTTTCAAATGAAAAATCGCTACTCTTTGAACCATAGTATACGCGTCCAGTCAGCTACCGTCCAGTTTCTGGGTTTATTAGATTAGATTAGATTAGATTAGTTTTTCGTTCCATAGATCCGTGCTGAGGAGATCCTCGTGGATGTGGAACCTGTCAATTTATTTTATTTTTTTTTTTTTAAGTTGAAATAACGATACTTATAGTATGAATATATACAACACATCATTTTTTCCTATTAAACAATTCGTCAATGGAGTAGAAGGAGTTGGCCACTAGTTAGTCTTTCAGGCTCCTTTTAAACTGATCTTTATTTGTAACTAAATTTTTTATGTTTACTGGCAAATTATTGAAGATGTGTGTTCCTGAGTAGTGGACCCCTTTTTGAACTAAAGTAAGTGCTTTTAAGTCCTTGTGCAGATCATTTTTTTCCTGGTATTGTATGTATGAACTGAGCTGTTTGTTGGAAAAAGAGATATATTATTTAGGACGAATTTCATTAATGAGTAAATATACTGAGAGGCAGTAGATAGTATACCCAGTTCTGTGAAGAGGTTTCTACAGGACGTCCGTGAATTTACTCCACAAATAATACGTATTACACGCTTTTGGACTCTGAAAACTTTTGTTTGATTTGAAGAGTTACCCCAAAATATTATACCATATGACATTATGGAATGAAAGTAGGCAAAGTATGCAAGCTTTTTCATTTTTATGTCGCCTATGTCTGCTAACACTCGAATTGCAAATACAGATTTGTTAAGGCGTTTCTGCAGTTCTGTGGTGTGCTCTTCCCAACTGAATTTCTTATCAAGTTGTAATACCAGGAATTTAAGACTGTCAACCTCTTCTATCTGCTCTTCTTCGTATTTTATGCACATGCTGGGTGGAAACCTCCTACAGGTTCTGAATTGCATATAGTGAGTCTTTTCGAAGTTTAATGTCAGTGAGTTGGCTTTAAACCATTTATTAATATCCATGAAAATATCATTAGCAGATCTTTCTAGAACTACACTTGACATACTATTTATTGCGATACTTATGCCATCTGCAAACAAAACGAACTCTGCTTCTGGCAGTGTAACTGATGAGAGATCATTAATGAACAGCCCGCATCTCGTGGTCATGCGATAGCGTTCTCGCTTCCCACGTCCGTGTTCCCGGGTTCGATTCCCGGCGGGGTCAGGGATTTTCTCTGCCTCGTGATGGCTGGGTGTTATGTGCTGTCCTTAGGTTAGTTAGGTTTAAGTAGTTCTAAGTTCTAGGGGACTTATGACCACAGCAGTTGAGTCCCATAGTGCTCAGAGCCATTTGAACCATTAATGAACACAAGAAAAAGCAATGGCCCTAAGATGGATCCTTGTGGGACACCAAATGTAATTTCTTCCCATTCTGATGATGACTGATGACGTAATTCACTAGTCCCTTGCACAGACACCCTTTGTTTCCTGTTAGTGAGGTATGACTTGAACCATTTTGCAGCACTGCCCGTGACACCATAGAATTCTAATTTACTTAAAGGGATGTTGTGGTTCACACAATCAAATGCCTTTGACAAATCATAGAAAATACCTGCTGCTTGTAATTTGTTATTTAATGAATTAAGTACATTTTCACTGTACGTGTAAATAGCCTTCTCGATATCAGAACCCTTCAGAAATCCAAACTGTGTTCTTGATAATATGTTATTTGTGGTCAGATGATTGAGCAGCTGCCTGTACATTACTTTTTCTAAAATTTTTGAGAATGCTGGCAAAAGTGAAATCGGTCGGTAGTTTGATGGTATCTCTTTATCCCCTTTCTTGTATAGAGGCTTAACATCTGCATATGTTAGCCAGTCAGGAAATGTCCCAGTTATAATTGACTGGTTACACAAGTAACTTAGAACTGTACTAAACTCACAAGAACATGCCTTAATTAACTTTGTTGATATTTCATCGTACCCAGTAGAATGCTTTGTTTTTAAAGATTTTATTATGGAAGTTATTTCTTTTGGTGAAGTGAGTGATATATTCATGTACTTGAAGCTATTTGTGAAGGCTAGTTTCAGATATTCAAGGGCATTATTTACTGATCCTGAAAGTCCCATTCTATCAGTAACGGCTATAAAGTACTTGTTAAATAGATTTGCCACACTATGCCCATCAGTTACTAATGTGTCATCTACCCTTAGTGCTATTTGCTCCTGTCCCTTTCTGGTTCTACCAGTCTGCTCTTTCACTATATCCCATATTGTTTTTATTTTGTTCCCTGACATTGCTATCTTCTTCTCGTAGTGCATTTGTTTAGATGTCTGAATTACTTTTTTTAATGTTTTACAGTATTCCTTGTATTTAGCTAAATCATCAGCATTGGAGCTATTCTTGGTCGACAGATACATTTTCCTTTTTGTCTTACAGGAAATCTTTATTCCTTGTGTAATCCATGGTTTTATTATAGACTTCTGTTTAACTTGAGTAACTTTTAGATGAAAACAGTTCTCAAACATGGTACTGACATTGTTCATGAATGTGTTATATTTTTCATTCATGTCATGAGCACTATAAACATCTTTCCAGTTCATATCTTTGATCAGTTTTCTAAAACACTCAATTTTTGGTTGATTGATTACTCTCCTGTACTCAGATTTAGCAGTCTTGATAATCTGCTTACAATTTACATCTAAAACAGGGAGCTGCATGTCATGATCTGATAGTCCATTTATAACAGGTTTTATGATATGATTTTGTTCCTTTGCTTTGTCTATGAAAATGTTATCAATGGCTGTCCTTGAAGATTTAGTGATCCTAGTTGGATTCAAATGGTTCAAATGGCTATGAGCACTATGGGACTTAACATCTTTGGTCATCAGTCCCCTAGAGCTTAGAACTACTTAAACCCAACTAACCTAAGGACAGCACACAACACCCAGCCATCATGAGGCAGAGAAAATCCCTGACCCCGCCGGGAATCGAACCCGGGAACCCAGGCGTGGGAAGCGAGAACGCTACTGCACAACCACGAGATGCGGGCTCCTAGTTGGAAAGTTTACAGTGTGAGTTAGATTGAAAGACAACATTACTAGCTGCAGTGAATGTTTACTGGAAGATTGCACTAGAAAATCTGTATTAAAGTCACCAGCAATCAAAATATCTTTGTTTCTTCCTGTTTGGTCCACTGAAGACGTTCAGACTATGTACCACTGCGATTAATGAACTGTGTTCACTCGGAGACTGAAATGGATCTGCGCTTACTGATAGCAGCAATTCCTGTCGGGGTTGGAACAGATTGCCACTGATGAGGTGTGGCACATGTCTGCACACCCTATCCGTTAAGATCTTATTACGACCACTTTTCTAACACCCTGTTAGAATGCTGCGAGTGGTGCACCATTCTGTGTAGATGCGTTGATACAGTAAACATCGTGCAAATTCATTCACGGTATGGTCATGGTCACTCCATACAGGACAACTACATCTACATAAATACACCTCAAGCCACCGTACTGTACGTGGCGCTGGGGTACCCCATAACACTACTAGTCATTTCCTTTCCTGTTCCACTGGCAACTAGAACTGCTGACTATATGCCACCGTTTGAGCCCTAATCTCTGGTATTTCATCTTCGTGGTCTTTATGCTGAATGTATGTTGGCGGCAGTAGAATCTTCTACAGCCAGCTTCAGGTGCTGGTTCTCTAAACTTTCTCAAGAGTGTTCCTCGAAAAAAACGTCGGCTTCGCTCCAGGGATTCCCGTTTCAATTCCCGAAGCATCTCCTCAATACTTACGTGCTGTTCGAACCTACCGTGAACAAATATAGCAGACTGCGTCTGAATTGCTTCGATGTCTTCCTTCAATCAGACCTGGTACAGATCCCAAAAACTCGACCAGTAATCAAGAATATGTCGCACCAGAGTCCTATATGCGGTCTCCTTTACTGGTGGACCACTCCTTCCTAAAATTCTCCCAATAAACCAAAGTCGACCATTCACCTTCCCCACCACAATACTGACAAGCTCCTTCTATTTCATATCAATTTACAACGTTAAGCCCATATATTTAAACAAGATGTCAAGCAGGAAACTACTAATGCTGTACCCGAACATTACTAGTTTTTTCCCTGCTCATCCGCATTAACTTACCTTTTTCTACATTAAGAGCTAGCTGCCACTCATAACAGCAACTATGTATAAATGTTGTCTAAGTCACTTTGGATCCTCCTACGGTCACCTAATTTCGACACCTTCCTGTACATCACAGAGCCATTAGCAAACAATCGACGATTACTACCCAGATCCCTGGGGCACCTCTTACGATACCCTTCTTACTGATGAACAATCGCCGTCTAGGATAACATATTGGGTTCCATTGCTTAAGAAATCTTCGAGCCCCTCGCATATCTGGGCACTTATTCCATATGCTCGTACCTTCATTTAAAGCCTACAGTGGGGCACCGTGACAAACGCTTTTCGGAAATCTACACTACTGGCCATTAAAACTGCTACACCACGAAGATGACGTGCTACAGATACGAAATTTAACCGACAGGAAGAAGATGCTGTGATATGCAAATGATTAGCTTTTCAGAGCATTCATACAAGGTTGGCGCCGGTGACGACACCTACAACGTGCTGACATGAGGAAAGTTTCCAACCGATTTCTCATACACAAACAGCAGTTGACCGGCGTTGCCTGTTGAAATGTTGTTGTGATGCCTCGTGTAAGGAGAAGAAATGCGTACCATCACGTTTCCGACTTTGATAAAGGTCGGATTGTAGCATATCGCGATTGCGGTTTATCGTATCGCGACATTGCTGCTCGCGTTGGCCGAGATCCAATGACTGTTAGCAGAATATGGAATCGGTGGGTTCAGGAGGGTAATACGGAACGCCGTGCTGGATCCCAACGGCCTCGTATTACTAGAAGTCGAGATGACAGGCATCTTATCCGCATGGCTGTAACGGATCGTGCAGCCACGTCTCGATCCTTGAGTCAACAGATGGGGACGTTTGCAAGACAACAACCATCTGCAGGAACAGTTCGACGACGTTTGCAGCAGCATTCACTATCAGCTCGGAGACCATGGCTGCGGTTACCCTAGACGCTGCATCACAGACAGGAGCGCCTGCGATGGTGTACTCAACGACGATCCTGGGTGCATGAATGGCAAAACGTCATTTTTTCGGATGAATCCAGGTTCTGTTTACAGCATCATGATGGTCGCATCCGTGTTTGGCGTCATCGCGGTGAACGCACATTGGAAGCGTGTATTCGTCATCACCATGCTGGCGTATCATCCGGCGTGATGGTATGGGGTGCCATTGGTTACACGTCTCGGTCACGTCTTGTTCGCACTGACGGCACTTTGAACAGTGGACGTTACATTTCCGATGTGTTACGACCCGTGACTCTACCCTTCATTCGATCCCTGCGAAACCCTACATTTCAGCAGGATAATGCACGACCGCATGTTGCAGGTCCTGTAGGGGCCTTTCTGGATACAGAAAGTGTTCTACTGCTGCCCTGGCCAGCACATTCTCCAGATCTCTCACCAACTGGAAACGTCTGGTCAATGGTGACCGAGCAACTTGCTCGTCACAATACTCCAGTCACTACTCTTGATGAACTGTGGTATCATGTTGAAGCTCCATGGTCAGCTGTACCTGTACACGCCATCTAAGCTCTGTTTGACTCAATGCCCAGGCGTATCAAGGCCGTTAACACGGCCAGAGGTGGTTGTTCTGGGTACTGATTTCTCAGGATGTATGCACCCAAATTGCGTGAAAATGTAATCACATGTCAGTTCTAGTATAATATATTTGTCCAATGACTACCCGTTTATCATCTGCATTTCTTCTTGGTGTAGCAATTTTAATGGCCAGTAGTGTATAAATATGGACTCTGCCTGTTGAGCAAGAGCAACTCGAGTTTCACATGAGGGAAACTTTATAAAACTGTGCTGATTCGTAGGCAGAGGCTTTTCCGTCTCAAGACGGTTTATTATATTCGAACTGAGAATATGTTAAAGGATTCTGTAGCAAACCGATGTTAGGGATATTGCTCTGTAATTTTGCGGGTCCATCTCTTTAAGCTTCTTACAGGGTGACATTTATTGAACTATGTGAAATAAAATCGTCATAACTTCTGAACGGTTGCATTACGACGTTCAAACTGCACGTTAGGTTGCGGGGCATTATCGGAATTAATATGCAAATTGTTGTTCGGTTTAGCGACAAAGCCCACTTTCATTTGGATGGGTTTGTCAATAAGCAAAACTGGCGCATTTGGATGACTGAGAATCCGCGAGATGTCTCTTCACCCTCAACGGGTGTCTGTGTGGTGTGCAATCTCCAGTCACGGAATAATCGGTGCGATATTCCTTGATGGCACGGTGACTTCCGAACGGTACGTGAAGTTTTGGAAAATGATTTCTTCCTCATTATCAAAAGTGAGACTGATTTCGAGATGTCATAACTTAAATACGACTATGTTTAGTGACGTTTACATGTTGAATAAAGTGTGTGCACGCCGTAGTTTGTACTAATTTACGTTTTTTTCATATAGTTCAATAATTTTCACCCTGTATGTACAGGAATCACCTGCGCTTTTTTGCAGTCGCATGGGGGTTTGCGCTGGGTGAGAGATTCGCGGTAAGTGCAAGTTAGGTAATGGGCCAAAGACGTAGAGTACTCCTTGTAAAACTGAACTGAGATTCCATTCGGTCCCGGGAACTTATTTGTCCTTATTTATCCTTGACAAGGTTTATCTCTGTTATTACATGAAATCCAGACCACGCCTTATTTCCACGATATTTAGGACGTTCTTCGACGTCTGACTAGTCAGTCAGCAAGACTCAGCACAACCAGGAGCACCTCCGAAGATATCGAACGTAGCTTTGGACGAAACGGCAGGGATAGAAGAGCTCCATGGACCACGACCATACGACCCGGAAGAATTCTCGGCAAGCCGGCCGGAGTGGCCGAGCAGTTCTAGGCGCTACAGTCTGGAAGCGCGCGACCACTACGGTCACAGGTTCGAATCCTGCCTCGGGCATTGATGTGTGTGATGTCCTTAGGTTAGTTAGGTTTAAGTAGTTCTAACTTCTAGGGGACTGATGACCCCAGATGTTAAGTCCCATAGTGCTCAGAGCCATTTGAACCAATTCTCGGCAGCTCAAATTATTTGTTTCCAACTCTCGTAGTTGTTTCTCTACGCCAGGGATGCTTTTTACTATGTCATCCGTACGAGAGTACGTTCGTTGGTCAAACGATCGTATGTTGTATGATTCTCCTGCGTGAACGGCTTTAGTTTTGCTGTCTTCAACTGCAACATCAGACTGGTCAATGAGCAACTGGATGAAAGCCTTAGACACGCTTAGCGGTTTTACATATGAATATTCTCGGTTTCCCTGCCCGATCTTTTGCTATGGTATGACAGTGGCAGCTGTTGTATGTTTTACGGTTAAATCTTTTCACAGACGCCCAAAATTCTACTATCCTTCACCTACCGCCATTTGCGTGTTCTCTTTTGAACGGAGAGTGCAACAGCCTCTGCTTCCTCAGCATTTTCCGAATTTCGTTATTAAACCATGGTGGGTCTTTTCTAGCCTTAATCCACTTACTAGGCTGATAACTCTCCAGATCGCAGTTTACAATCTGCTTTAACTTCGCCGATCTTACTGAAACTTAGTGACCTCAATTTACTGTCTGAGTGAGATGCTAACAACTGCTTATCTGCTCTATCTGTCAGAAAAAATTTTCCCTTGCCTTCTTGACTGATTTATTAACTTTCGTAGCTATATTTGCTATAATGAAATCATGATCGGTAATCCCCGTTTCTCTACTGAAGTTGTCGGTAAGTTCCGGCATATTTGTAGCTACAAGGAAACTCTTTGAAATGGATCTACTCTTACTGACAGCGGCAATTACTGTCGCGTTTGAAACCGATTGTCACTGACGAGGCGTGACACATATCTGCAATAACTGTCCGTTAGTATCTTATTACGGCCACTTTTCTCACACTGTGTTACATTGCTGTGAGTGGTACACCATCCATTGCATATACGTTGGTCAGTCCGCGTTGATAAGCCAAAAACTCGGCCAACTTCAATGTTAAAAAATATATCGGCTCAACCACTTGTTTATAGTGTAAAACACTAAGATTGACGCGTTTCGGAAGTCAAGCTTCCATCATCAGAATAATAAAAAGCAAGAGAACCCGTTAAAACTCGCCAAAATGGTACATGCACCAGGCACAATAAAATTGATAATAAAATTAAAACATCGGGGCTACTTCCCTTGTTGCAGCCGTGTCTTCCAAGGTGCATCTCCACATAGTCGTCAAAATATAAAAAAACACTAAAATGGTGTCGCCTATGGTGTTCAACATCTAACCACATGGCTCTCTCTTCTATCGTCGTAAACCACCCGTGCGTGTTCGTTGATACCACACACCACGTAGCCAAACACGATACTGAAACGCGAGTAAGCCCACGCGCAAGTAAACAAGGAAGTCACAGAGATGTCTATACAAACAGATAACGTATACATGTTCCAAGGACCTCATGAAATAATGGTATCCTGCCAATTGCTAAAAATGTAGTTACTAAAAGAAACCAGTGAAATGTTTGAAAAAGTTATTTGTATCACTAGTTAGCTGTTCATTCAGTGTGTTCTGATTATCCACGCTATGTATCGTAATTTCCAGCTGTTCTAGTAGATCCAGCTTTTTGCCTTTGTCCTGTCTATGAAAAATAACGAGATCCATATCTATTCTCAACATGGAGTGTCTCGTTTCCCAAATATGCGTTTCTACAGTTGACTTTTCGAAATTATTAAGCCGGAAAGCATCGCTACGTTCTTTGTAACGTACTTTTAAGGACCTACCAGTTTGGCCTACATAGCTCGCCTTGCACGTGTTACACTGAATTTTATAGACCCCAGCTCTCTCATATTTATCGCTTTCCTGCTGTAAATTATTTCTTAGTTTAAACCTCAGCGTATTATTGGTCTGAAAAGCGGTATCAACTTTAAAAGGTTTGAAAATGTTAGCCACTTTTTGCGAAATATCACCGAAGTATGGTAATGTGACTCTCGTAATATTATTTGCTGTATTTTTCCTTGCATTCGCGAGCTGTTTCTGTCGTATTAGTTTATTGACAACGTTTTGGTGATATCCGTTAGCTCTGGTTAGTTGCTTCCCGATGCTCAGCTCAGTCAATCTGTCTTCTTCATTCATAGGGACTCTAAAGGCTCTATCTATCAAAGATCTAAAAGCAGAAAGTTTCTGGCCATTAGGATGGCAGGAATTATTTTGTATCAACACACTGCAACAAGGGAAGTAGCCACGATGTTTTAATTTTATTATTAATTTTATCGTGCCTTGTGCATGTTCCATTTTAGCGAGTTTTAACAGGTTCTTTTACTTTTTATTATTCTAATGATGGAAGCTTGACTTCCGAAACGCGTCAATCTTAGTGTTTTACACTATAAACAAGTGGTTGAGCCGATATATTTTTTAACATTGACATTCACAACCACGACCTCTCATGTAGTACGGATAAAATCGAAATCGGCCAACTTCATTCACGATGTTGTCAGGGGCATCCCCAAACACGACAACTCCTTTCTTCCATTCCATCACGTCTCCACGTGTTACTGCGCTAATCCACAAAAGCAACTGGAATGTGCACACCACTTCACTACCATGACTAGTAGTAGAGGGCGACATGACCGCCTGGTACCAGATCTTCACCACCTACGATACCCGCAAGCAGCCTGTTGCTCATGTTAGCGAGTTTCTAATATTTTGCCCGATGAGTTACGTGATAGATATTTATAATCGTAACCTTTACCTACACTTGAGATAACGGGTCACGAGCATCGAAAATCTGACCTGGGTATGGTAGGATTCAAGTGTACATGCAATCACAGCGCCTTCTTGCTCTGTCTGAAAATAATTGTGTGGCGGTAGACGTGGCGGCACCGAGCTGTGAGCAGCGCGGGAAAACACTAGGCTCAAGGGTATAAGTGCAGGAAATGAAGCAGGCGTTCTTTTTTCTACGAATGCCGTGACGTCAGGTCGGAAGCTGAAGGCTGCACGTCCGGGTGTGTGTGTGGGTATATAGCCGCGGCGCGGGGCGCCACCTCACAGTCCCAGCCATGGCCGCCGTACCTGCAGTGCTCGCCAGCGCCGTTGCGTTGCTCGTTGCTTCCGCCAGTGCTTTCAACACACAGGGGCTGGGGATGGCCTCTGAGTTCACCACCAGGCACGTATTCGCTGCGGCTCCTCATAATCGTGACCTTCGTGTGCCCTGCTGACCACTGTATTTAGCAAACTGACTTTCCAATATCACATTTGGTTGCTCGTCCAAACGCTCCAATGCCGTACGGTCTGTTGGCTTTCGTTTCGGTATGTTCGGCCGACGTTTGTTAAATGCTTTTTCTGCCTATCATATCGGAATTTTCAGCTCCTCCCATGCTTTCAGAAAATAATAATGAAATTAGGCATAGGTCCGCCATTTTGCAAGTACACAATTATTGTTTTGCCTTGATAGCCGAGCAGGGTTCACCACAGTGGTGGCACCGTCAGTGGGCTTTAGATTTTACATTGTGTGTATCCTGTGACTGCCAACTGAAATCAGCCTCAGGTCTAAATTATGGGTCCATTCTCCTCTGTCAGCCTTTAAAATAAGCGATTTTACGACTATTTTGGAAAAACTAAGGAGGCAATCATCGTAAATCTTTTTGCACATTATTTATTGATTCTTGCACAACATCTAATTTTTTTTAAAGAAATTCGGTAATCATTAAGCCCTCCATCCCAGGAGTTAAAGTTGCTCTGTCCAAAATGAGGTGTGCCCATGATCGAAGTGCTGCAGTCTGGAAATCTTATCTGTAATCAAAAAACAATTTGTTTAAAAAATGGCTCTGAGCGCTATGGGACTTAACTGCTGTGGTCATCAGTCCCCTAGAACTTAGAACTACTTAAACCTAACTAACCTAAGGACATCACACACATCCATGCCCGAGGCAGCATTCGAACCTGGGACCATAGCGATCGCGCGGTTTCAGACTGTAGCACGTTGAACCAGCCAGCCACACTGGCCGGTACAATTTCTTTAATCCATAGAATATTGCACACGCAGTAATAACACAGTTTCTTTGAAATCTGAAAAAAAATATCAAATTGCACAGGTTTGAGACAAAGATATAATTTTGACTTTTTTTGGTCATGCTATTTCCAATAACTGATGAATAAATTAAAATAAAAATTAGCCTACTACTCCCCGCGGACATGCCAGAGGAGTAATTCTGCCAAATTTCAGAAAGATATCTTTCTTAGTGCGCCTGTAATCCATTCCGTCGGCTTAAGATGAATTGTGTTTCAAGTTGACGTAATGGATTGGGTGCACACTAATATCGATATGTTTTTGAAATTTGGCTGAATCACTCTTCGGACGTGTCCGCAAGGAGTAATAGTCTAATTTTTTATTTTAATTTATTCGTTAGTGATTGCAAAAAGAGTGGCCAAAAACACACTGCAAAACTATATCTTTCACAGGACACCCTTCATTTTGGACAGAGCAACTTTAACTGCTAGGATGGGGGGCTTAATGCTGACTGAATTTATTTAAAGAAATCGGAAGATGTTGTCCAATAATCAACGAATAATGTTTAAAAAGATTTACGTTGCTTGCTTCATTCGTTTTCCCAAAAAAAAATCGTAAAATCGTTAATTTTATAGATTGACTGATGGGAATGGACCCTTAATACAGTGGTTTATATCTGCGTAAAAAACGTATTTTTTGTTTCTGTGTAGTTGGAACGACGTTTTCTCCTGCTCATTTGTGAATCCTGCGTCTTGTTACGGTGCTGTCGCTTGGACACACAAGGGTAAATTGTGCAATGAAACGTATCTGCAACCCATGGTAACATAACAAGACGCAGGATTCACAAATGAGCTGTAGAAAACGTCACTTCATCTATACAAAAACAACAAAAACACTTTTGACACATAAATATAAACCAGCCGAAGCTCAGGACAAGCCAAATACAGCAATGATGGCGTGCTGTATTAATGACCTGTTGCTGACTTCGGTTGGCAGCCACAGGACATAAACAATATACAATAAAAGAGAAAAGCCCACTGGGGAAGCCAACACTGTGGTGGAACATGTTTGGGTATTAAAGCAAAACAATAATTGTGTACTAGTAGAAAGGTAGACCCGTATTTAATTTCATTGCGACTTTTCTGACGTTTCGTCAGCACGACTGACAGACATTGCTGGTGGTGAGCAAGTGTGTGAATCTCTGGCAATGCCAGTGACTTGTGCTGGCCAAACGTCAGATAAATTATTAAACAAACATTGGAAGAGGATCACGGGACCAAAGCCAACAAGCAATACATGAATAAGTAGCCGTGAAAGCTTCGCCGAGAGAGGTGATGCAGTGCTTAGCACACTGTACTCGCATTCGGGAAGACTACTGTTCAGATCTTCGTCCGATCAACCAGACTTAGGTTTTCCTTGATTTTCCTAATTCGGTTCGAGCCAAATCAGGGATGATTCTTTTGAAAATGGCACAGCCGACTTCCTTCCCACTCTTTTCCTAATCCGAGCTTGTGTTCGTCTCGTTGACGACAGGACGTTAAACACTAATCTTCTTTCCTTCTTTTACAGAAACTTCAACAATTTTGCACTCCAATAGCGATTCTAGAAATTCGATTTTGGCTGCCAGATTCCATATTCCACAATCGTCGTTCGGCTCCATATAAACGTTCTACTGCATTAAAATAGTGGTTCTGAGTTCAGGCTGCGGCTTGATTTTTTTTAAAATGTTGCCTTAAACACTGGACTGACGAGAAAGTGATTCATCTTCTATATTTGATTGTTGAGAGTTTTCCTATTGGGCGAGCAGGATAACTGACAATGACCGAAGTAGAAAGGGGTATAAAATGCAGACTGTCAACAGCAAATGAAAAGTTTCTGAAAAAATAAAATTGTTGACAGTGAATGTAAATTGAATATTATTAAGTATTTGCTGAAGGTATTTTTCGGGAGTGTGTAGACTTGTATGGAACCGAAACATGGACGGTAAGAGTTGAGACAAGAAGAAGGTAGAAACTTTTGAAATTTGGTGCCGCAGAAGTAGCCGAAGATTAGATGATGAGTTACGGCATCGAAATGGAGGTAAAAGAAATTTAAATCACGATCGGACTAAAAGACGATTGATAATACTCATCCTCTGACGTTAAGGAATCGTCAGTATGGTAAAGGAAAGAAGCGTGTGGGGTTAAAAGTGAAGAGGGGAACCGCGGATCGAAAACAGTAAGCAGGCTCAAAAGCATGTAGGTTGCAGTAGTAACGCAGAGAGACAAGGCATGAACACGATACACTAGCATGGAGGGCTTCATCAAACCAGTATCCGGACTGAAGACCACAACAACAGTTGTCAACAAGTACTTTTTTCCTTTATGAAATGAAGAGAGTACACGAATGCAGATAATTAGTTAGTTATTTGCATGTTCCTTGTGTCATAATCACGAGCTCTCGCTGTGTTGCGTAAAGAGTAAGATTCTAATACACATTCTCAGCTGAAAATATCGAAACATTCTGACCCTTTAAGTGATTTCTTAATACATTCGTCCTTTGGCTCAAGCTTACTTTTTTCGGTTTTTGCTTTCAAATATATAATTGCAGTAACAGTATTCTGTCTTGAGCAAACGTAAATACTTCTTTAACATTCATACGTTTTTCGGTGAAGTTTCACCATCATCAGGGGTCATTGTATTTTTTGTGAATAACATGTAAAATTTTTGTATAATAATATGTACAGATGTGAGATTATGATATTTATATTTGTAATATTACTAAAAAAATACATATCTTAATATTAATAAAGACGTTTCTGTAGCTGTTTGTTATTTGCAGTAGAGGATGGTGTTGTACCTTGAGGATAGTGTATTTAGGAACACATGGAGTATCCTGGTCGGTGTTTTAATCTAGTGACCGATTTCATAATTACGTGGAAAGAATGGGCACTAGAGACCGCCAGAAGCAGTTTCCATCATTTTATTCTGTTTCTGTTGTGAGACAAAGGGTTGTGTTTCGTGTAGCATTTGAAAATACTTAGAGTTCTACAAATTTAAGTGCTATATAATATACTGGAAGACATTATTAAGCCTTTAGTTACAGAATATTACGGCGAGTAAAATTATGTATATTTTTAAAACAAATTATATAACCTGTGGACCACACTTTGTCGGTCTTGCACCATCTTGTACCCTGAAATGGAAGGAGGTTTCCTACCACGAAACATATGACATTTCTAAATGAACTGAGTTTCTTTAATGTGTTAACAATATTACCGGCCATGCAAATGGACATTTGTATTATTTTGCAATAGTTATTATTTCAAATTGTATTTCCTCGATGGTAACACTTTTAAATTTCAATAGAATATTTGTTACTAGGCAGATAACCAAGTTACTGTGTGAAACCTATTCTTTTTTTCAAATTTGGAAAAAACTAACTTTCACAGAGAAATTTTTGTAATTTCTGAAAATGACTGAATCACACAAAAAGTGAATCTTATCATTTAAAAAGAGAATAAAAATATTACAACTCTATTATTGGCCTGGAAAAGAGGCAAAAGTCAGAAAAGTATTTGGAGATACAACTCTCTTCCCTAAAGCTGATATTTCTTGCTCCAGTTTGTCATGGGCAACAAATCAGGATTTATCCATGGTATATTAAGTACACAGTGTGTCCTAGGAGGCATGGTCATTATTCAGGGATATGATAGGAAAACGTATTCGAATTAAAAATCTAGTAAAAAAGGGCTCAAAAACGCATACCTTAAGACCTATGAGCACTTCATCTTCAATACTATGGGTCGGCCGCGGTGGCCGAGCGGTTCTAGGCGCTTCGGTCCGGAACCGTTCGACTGCTACGGCCGCAGGTTCGAATCCTGCCTCGGGCATGGATGTGTGTGATGTCCTTAGGTTAGTTAGGTTTAAGTAGTTCTAAGTTGAGGGAGACTGATGAACGCAGATGTTAAGTCGCATAGTGTTCAGAGCCATCTGAACCATATTTTTTAAATACTGTGAAACACATATCTTCTACTGAACAATATTATAAAAAGGAAGTTTGCTATTCACCATATTATGGAGATGCTGATTCGAAGATAGGCACAACAAAAAGACTGTCACAAATAAAGCTTTCAGCCAGTAAGGCATTCGTCACAAATATATGACACACACACACACACACACACACACACACACACACACAGACACTCTCACGCAAACGCAACTCACACACAGGGCTGCAGTCTCAGGCAACTGAAACGACTGTAGTCGTGTGTGTGAGTTGCGTTTGCGTGAGTGTGTGTGTCTGTGTGTATGTGTGTGTGTGTGTGTGTGTGTGTGTGCGTGCGTGTGTGTGTGGTCTATTTTTGACGAAGGATTTACTGGCCGAAAGCTTTATCTGTAATAGCCTTTTTAATGTGCCCATCTGCGACTCAGGATCTCCGCTATATGGTGAGTAGCAACTTCCCTTTTCATAATATTGTTATATTCCATCCTGGATTTTCCATTGTTTGATCTTATACTGAACAAGTGTTAATAGCTCTTAAGGTATGCATTTTAGAGACCACATTTAATATACAATTTTATTCTTGCTTGGGACCGTACTACCTCTTCACAATATATAGAAAGGGAAGAGCTTGCAGTAGAAGAGATTTGTTTCACAGTATCGAAAATGAAAAAGTCCTCATAGCTCTTAAGATTTGCATTTCAGAACCAAAGTTTGATAGACTTCTTTGTTTCGAATGCTCGTTCCTGTCATATCGCTGAATATTGACCTTTCTTCCTGGGACACCCTGTATGTTAACATTATCAGACTCTAGGCCTAAAATGAAACAATTGCTGATTGATGTTGGTCTATGTACGTACTGCCATTATCTTACTTTTTGCTGACAATAGTGATTTGTTAATAATCTTTTAACTATCATTTGCAAGGTTAATGTAATAGATTTTGAAACTACTGTAAGGTCATGTTACTTGTGATGGGCTTTGTAAATTGGTGAGCAACGAGAGGGAGTTTTGTATGTACATACAGTTTTTTTTTTTAATAAGGCGACTGAACTTATACCTCATGGTCTCCCTGACCATAGTATGTATGAGTGGCAGTCTTTTTTGTATTGTTTCTATTACTAGCGTCTATTTTCATCCGTGGTTATTACTGTGGAAGTAGACTGCTCCATTCTGATATAAGCTCAGGAGAAAAAACAGTCACGCCCTTAGAAGAACATACTAGCCGCTTTGGAGAGCTGTATATGACGTTCAGTTGGCACCAGGCTGTCATGTAACGTCAAACGCTGACGTAAGTCAGGGCAGTGAGGTATATTCATGCCAGTCAGTTGTATGGAACTAAGTGCAGTAAGATGGGTCGAAGTGGATGCGTGACAGAATGGCACAACGGAGCTGTTGTGTTGAGACGTGCCCATGAACACACAGTGATGGAAACTAGCCGATATGTTAGTGTATCAACGCGGGCTGCCTACCACGTCTACAGGGGGTGGTGTACTACTGGCAGTCATTTAGCTTGGCGTGTGAATAGTGACCATAAAAAGAGTCTCTTGTGTTTATTTCAACATTCTCGATTTTGCTCTTTCTTCTGTATCTTCATGATGAGTTTTCTGGAAACACTCCCATCTTCCAAGATGCCAGCAGCTGTATTTGTAGGACTGCACGTGCTCATTCCTGGGTTGTCTAACACTCAGGCTCCGTACCACACCTCGTCTGGCACGCCTGTAAAATGTCTAGAACAATTGGGAACGGTGGATGAAATGTAGCAATCAACATCTCCGCAGTTTGGTAGCTCTATGTGATCTGATCATCAATGAGCAGCTTCAGCTGAACATATATCGTACATGAAGAAACTTTTGGATTCTCCTCTTTGTCATAATGAGGCTGTTATCAAGGCTAGAGTAGGTGTTACAATGTATTAGCGTGATGTCTCCAGGGGTTGGGAAGATTTTTCGTGCGCCTGAGCATATATTTTAATTCTGAATGCACTCCATCACCTGACGTAAAAGACTGGTCGAACAGTGCCAAGTGTAGTGTGCTACACTGGTTGCCTGAAACGGTCTATCGTTGACAGTGGCTCTGGACTGTCTCTTTCTTGCCTTACATTAAATTAAGTATAGCTTAACGCACTGTCACACATGAGACTGAGTGCGCATGGAAAGTCAAGTAGTTGCTGACCTAGCACCCAAATTAGTAAAGGATGAAGGTGATTTCCAGGACAGTTCAGGGTCACCCAACAACAACAGTGTCACGAGGATATTATCCCTACCTCCCCCCCCCCCCATGTCACCTTCTCCACCTTCCCCCTTCAAGGTCACCCCTCCTCTCCTACCACCTCTCCCTCTCTATTCTCACATGCAGCATTGCCATATCTCTTCCAAGATGGCCGATTTAGCCAACAAGGGTTGCTTAAAAAATTCTAGGTGCTAGAAATAGGTCAGTTAAAATGGCTGAATCAACCTTTTATATCTTGTACAATGTTGAACATAATGTACTTGTAATACTTAAAAATGATGACCTTTTGTCTGCATCAACTTTCCACGAATGCGTCTCAGTTATTGAGTAGAGTAATCGATTCAAACGTAGGTAATGCATCAGTATTTGTGTTGATGTTTCATGTCTTTCTCTTATTAGTAGAGTGCTGGGTCAGGTACACTTTGTGGAAGTTCAGCCAGTTGCCTCATGTCTCAAGCAGCTCTTAGTGGAAATCTCTCTATCTTACTGATGGTCATGTCTTCAAGTCTTTTTGATATATGAAAAGTGCTGTTTAGTCTGAATCAGTCTCCATTAGCAAAGGACTCTTCTTACTCTACTTTCTGTACTGAATATACATGTATTTACAGTACAGCAGTAGTTTAGTTGGAAGTAAAATTTTGTGGTCTATCTCACTGCATCTGGATTTTGTAGATATGAGCCTTGCACTCAGATGTGAGTCAGATGTGCTAAGAAGGCTGCACCCACTGTCCTTCCCAGAGAAACTTCACAGGCAGCCCTCTACAAGGGAATGAAGTCAGCGTGCATCCTACATACTGGCAGCATCACAGCATTAATGCCTCTGTTACAAAATATTTTGTCTCTGACCTCTTCTCCTGCACACACACACACTGTCTTCTTTCCCCTTCCGACCAGGCCTTTGAAGCATGTAATATTTACTGCGCTCTTTACAGTCTTCGTCTCTTGAAGAGAAACAAATCTCCAAGGTAAAGTGGCCAGTTTTGCTTTATGTCACTACAGTATGACTCTTATCCTTATAATTAGGCATCAATGTGTCACTGATTTTATGCTTCTCTATTCCTTCACCACTTTTTACCACATATGGATTGAAAATGATCTGTGATAAGTATTGTAATCTGTACCGGGGACCTAGAACTGTTCTAGAAACTGCCTTCATCCTCTACTCACTTTATGTGCTCACCATTCTCCCATTGTGTTGGCCTTTGGTGCCATATCAGACTGGACGAATAATAGTTTATACATGTTTGTGAATGTTGTCCACCCGTCGCCTCTGCTCACAAGCATTCTGGGTGAGCAACCATTCGTTATTGTATTCACTCTTGTGAGAATGTAATCAAAACATTTATGTAACAAATTATGGTTGGTTGGTTGGTTTGGGGAAGGAGACCAGACAGCGTGGTCATCGGTCTCATAGGATTAGGAAAGGACGGGGAAGGAAGTCGGCCGTGCCCTTTCAGAGGAACCATCCCAGCATTTGCCTGGAGTGATTTAGGGAAATCACGGAAAACCTAAATCAGGATGGCCGGACGCGGGATTGAACCATCGTCCTCCCGAATGCGAGTCCAGTGTCGAACCACTGCGCCACCTCGCTCGGTAAGAAATTATGCCTTCAGATTTATGTTAATTTGTATTTCAGGGCTGTTATTTTCTTCCATTGGTAAATTCTTTGATTTTGAACTTATATTCATACTCTTCTCATTTGAATGATTCATTTTATCACTTACATGTTTCTATGTAGGTATACATATACTGCACAATCCACTGTACAGTGTGTGGTGAACAGTTCTCCCTGTCACACATGGATCAAGGAAACGGTACTGTCGGCACCCCTTCTTGCCATTATTCAATCTAAATAATTTCCAGAAAAGTTAAAAAAAAGTTTATTCTGACCAAACTAATGGCCTGAAGTAAAAGAGAACAGCATTTTCATGGTCCTTGTACAGTTTCACTAAGGGCAATGATTTCTGCGATATTGCGCGCATCGAATTTCTTACGTAAAGGTCTATATCTTCTACAGTTTTGTCCTGACTACAAAGATTTTATGGCTGCTGTAGACTCCTAGTGTTTATGACCAACGACTTCAATAAATTCCTATTTTCTTTGCGATATTTTTTTATTCCCAAAGCGCTATCACGCCTTCAAAGCTTGTAATAGGTACCATAGCTTGTAACAGCTACCTATCTTCTCGACTTTATATTTTTCTTATTGATCATTGATTGCACTTCAGAAAGCAGGTAGTAAAATCTTCATTAGACATTCTGCATAAATCTGGCAAGTACTCATCGACACCTCGGTAAATACCTCGCCTATTCAGAATTTGGTGGGCACTTGCTCTGCGATCGCCGAATGCCGCGTATAAAGTTTTACTAAGGCCTAAAAGATTATTCTTTCAATTATGACTTTGAAGGTTATTAATGTCATTGTTTTGAAATTTCTTTTATTGGTTATCTGTGTTTGAATTAGTGTGGATTTTTTAACTTTATTAGAGCGAAAGGTTTTACGTTCTGGCGCCGGCTTTACATAGACAGGCAGATTACAGTAACGTAAAGTTCTGTAGGTATTTTCGCTACGTTCATCTGTACTTATGTATTGTTTATGTAGAAGATTGTTTTAGAATTGAAGTGCCATATGTAACCTGCTTTACCGTCTTGGTGATAGTGAATGATTAGTAAAATAATTTTCCCTAGTTTGTGGATACTAGGGTAGCTTCACCTCTACAGGCCTGTCACGTGTGGGAATTCGCACTGCTTTTATTGCACTCTTAAGAAAGTGGCTAACAAAGTGATGCTTTGCTTGTGTGTTGGCAGCCTGCTGTTCGACGACCTAGTGCAGCCGCTGTGCACAGAATCCACGACCAATGACGCGTGCTACGGCTGCTTCGCGCTCTACGCCAGGATGAGGCAGGTAGTGTATACAGCTTGACAGACACGAAAAATGTGACAGCTTTCTAACAAAAAAAAAAACGACATTCTGCCTTCTAAGAGATAATATTACAAACTATAAATAGTATTCTCTCCTTAGTGTGTTAACGAACATTTATTTACATATGTTTTATTTATTTGTGATCATACGCAAGTGTTGCTCCTCTAGTGGCTGTGGAAAAGTGTGTTTTCTACGACAGAAAAAAGAGAGGTATAATAGTATATTTTATTTCTAGAATATGCTATATAAATTATTAAATTGTTGTGTGATATATCACAAACGTTTATATGAAATAAATTTAATCTATATGCAATATCTAATTATTCATTACACTTTCTACTTCTTATGCGTCCTGATATCGGCAGACTCAAATGAATGTGCCCAGGGCAAGAATGGATGAATTGGTCCAGTTAGCTGCCTTGTGTGTCACTGGTTCCCTGTTGCGCAAATGTTCCTAAACTACATTATCTACTAATATGTAATATCTAATAACCTAACAATCACCAGGAAATTTGTCTCATCTCATCTTTTTTTCTCAATCTGATGTATAAATATGGCACTCAAACGGTGCATCACTTTTGTATCCTGACAGTTAAGACAAAAAATTTCGTGTTAATGAACACCGTGGGTGGAGAACAGACCATCCGTTACAGCAGCTGTCTCCATGACAGCTGGGCGTCAACATAAAAGGATGTATCAACAGAAAAGTTCTTCTTCCAGTTCCCCTGAGGTCCCCACAGGTTAAAATTGCGGACGAAGCGTACCTTCCGGCATTGGTTTCATTCTGCTATAGGACGACACCGACCTTCTAATAGCCGAACATTCAACCAGCAGACTCAAGTTACATACATTGATCTAGCAGAAAAACCGTTTCTACTGACTCTTATTAAGCTTCCTTCCAGCTACTCCGTTCAGTGCTCGCGACATCCTTTGCTGTAGCTGAATCAAACTTCTTCTTCTACTTGCTTGTCTTCCCTTTCACGGAACTTTGAGGCCATATGAATTTCTTGGAAATTTGCGGTAAGTTCCTATGGAATCAAACTGCTGAGGTCATCGGTCCCTAGGCTTACACATTACTTAATCTAATTTAAACTATCTTACGCCAAGAACAACACACACACCGATGCCCGAGGGAGGACTCGAACCTCCTACGGGGGGAGCCGCGGCTACCCCGCGCGGTCGAGGCCATATGACCCACTCCGGTTTCAAATATATGTTTCATAAATTTATCATTTTGTTTCGCTTTCTTTTACTTGAGGCGAAATATACAAATCATATTTCCTTACAAATAAGTTAAATAGTTATGTTTTCCCATGTTTTTCGGAGAAGAATTACAGCTGTATTTTAATTACTTTTTAACTACAGGTACCAGATGCATACGATGAACTCAAAAAGTGCGCCAGGGACTACTTGAATGACACATCCTATGCAGAATGTCAGGCAGTGGTGAGTCAATAAATTATTCTCATAATGATAACAATATATAAAGTTCACCGAGTCTCAACTGCCCTTTAAGGTAATGTTTATGCACAACATACCCGCAATGAGGCAGTTCAGAATCTCTGTTTAGCCCGTGCATCTTCTATAGCTCTGTAGCTCTATATAACTGTCACGTCGATAGTCAACTTAGCTTCAGTATGCTTGAATTATTCACGAACAGTAGTGTTAGGTTTATTCTTGCGAGAGTCTTCTACGTAGTTTCTCGCAGTAAAAGGAGAAATTAAACCCAAACGTCTCTTTCACGCTTCAGAAGTCCCAATTTGTAAACGAGTGGCAAGAAATCGGTCGTTTTTTATCACTCCACAAATATTAATTTGCCTTGGACGTTATAATTAGGTGCCGATCTAGGGTGTGATGCTGTTGAAAACTTTACCGTGAGTTGAAACACGACGTGAGAGACCAAAGCGCTTTTACATTACCTTACCTTGATGCTCTGTGAGAATGTAAAAGTGACTTCTGCATCCCCGGGCGGAATCGTGCCGGGGACAGGCATGCCTTCCCGCCAGTGCGTTAGACTGCACGGATAACCGGGCGGGCCTGGAATTTAGGTTACTATGTTATTCTTAAAGTCTATGCGTAATCCGTCTATCTTAATGCATCTTGCACACCAGGTGGAATAGTTTTGCATAGTTTGCTCTTCCAAGGCGGTGAGACTCTTCAACACATGGCGAAACCACGTCCAGACGTTGTGAGGTTGGGCGGCCACCGCTCATGTACAGATGTCGGACGTCGTAGGTTGGACAGACTGGTAAAACAGGACAGGCGACGAACTGTGGCAGACCTAACATTATACTTTAGTACCGGGTAGAGTACAAGTGTATCTGAAGACATAGTGAACCAAACACTCCTAACAATGGGCCTCCACAGCCGATGATCCATTTATATGCATTGTTAACACCATGTCATCGGCAACTGTGATTGAAATGGCCACGTGACTACCGGCACTGGACGTTGGCGCAGTGGCAGAGCGTTGCATGGTCTGATGAATCCCTATACCTCCTTCATTATGCCGATGGGAGGGCGAAAATCCGTCGTCTTCCAGGGGAACAGCTCCTCGACAAGTGTACTGCAGGACGGAGACAGTCTGGCGGTGGCTTCATTATGCTTTGGGGAACATTTGCGTGGGTATCCATGGGCCGAGTGTAGCTCCTGAAAGGCACCATGACGCCCAAGGAGTATCGTACACTGGTTGCAAAAACGGTTCAAATGGCTCTGAGCACTATGGGACTTAACTTCTAAGGTCCTAAGTCCCCTAGAACTTAAAACTACTTAAACCTAACCAACCTAAGGACATCACACACATCCATGCCCGAGGCAGGATTCGAACCTGCGACCCTACCGGTCGCGCGGTTCCAGACTGTAGCATCTAGAACCGCTCGGCCACCCCGGCCGCCCACTGGTTGCAGATGACGTACATCCCTTCATGACGATCGTGTTTCCCAACGGCAGTGGTATTTTTCAACAAGATTTCACAAGGCCAGAAGTATGATGAAGTGGTTCTAGTAACACAGTGGCGAGTTCCAATTGATGTGCTGGCCCGCCAACTCGCCAGATCTGAACCCCATCGAAGACATCTGGGATGTGGTTGAACGTGGCGTCAGAGCTCATCGCCCCCCTGCCCAGAATTTACAGAACTTGGGTTACTTGTATGTAGATGTGGTACCAACTCCCTCCAGCGACCTACCAAGGCGTCATTGCTTCCGTGCCACGACGCTTCACCGCCGTTATCCGTGCCAAGGTTGGACATACCAGCTATTACGTAGGTGGTCGTAATGTTCTGGCTGATCACTGTACGTAGACGGCACAATCTCAATTCGGAACCATACAGAGGGGTGTAGACAGTCTAACTCTGCGAATGGAAAAGAGTAGAGGAGAGGGGTGGGGGAGGCTGATGCTGTATGTAGACTGATTTAGACCGTATGGTAACTTGCGGAGTTCAGACGTGCTTCTAACACAGGTTGTCTGCTTACAGCTGTCGGGACCTCATTACCCAGGCGGCTTCTCGAGTCCGAAGGCGTACGTGCTGTACGTGACGGATGCCGGCGAGCTGCGTGTGATGTCGATGTACGTGGGCGCCAACGATCAGTTCAGCTGCGAGCCCTCACCTTCCCCACTCGGGCCGATTCCTGCTTCGGCAACAAATTTCCTTTAATGTAAAACAAAATTATCCTTCAACAATTAAAAGACTTAACTATATTCTGTGTATATTTCATTTCTATCAACGAAATCGTAACCTTTGCTTTCAGAACTATTAATGGCAGCTCCACATATTTGTTCAAAAAAATGGCTCTGAGCACTATGGGACTCAACATCTTAGGTCATAAGTCCCCTAGAACTTAGAACTACTTAAACCTAACTAACCTAAGGACATCACACACACCCACGCCCGAGGCAGGATTCGAACCTGCGACCGTAGCAGTCCCACGGTTCCGGACTGCAGCGTCCACATATTTGTGGTCGTTTAAATCTGCATGCTGGACAGGGGCTCAAAACTGAAACCTTGTGTTTCGCAAGTGGCGCTCTTACCTACTTAGTTAAGCTCCATTAATTGCAGGAGTAGTATTTGTCATAGCAGACTGGAGAAACAGAATATTAATATAGTATTACTTAATTGCATAAGCGACAGTGGAAAGATCCCAGAACTACACTCCTGGAAATGGAAAAAGAACACATTGACACCGGTGTGTCAGACCCACCATACTTGCTCCGGACACTGCGAGAGGGCTGTACAAGCAATGATCACACACACGGCACAGCGGACACTCCAGGAACCGCGGTGTTGGCCGTCGAATGGCGCTAGCTGCGCAGCATTTGTGCACCGCCGCCGTCAGTGTCAGCCAGTTCGCCGTGGCATACGGAGCTCCATCGCAGTCTTTAACACTGGTAGCATGCCGCGACAGCGTGGACGTGAACCGTATGTGCAGTTGACGGACTTTGAGTGAGGGCGTATAGTGGGCATGCGGGAGGCCGGGTGGACGTACCGCCGAATTGCTCAACACATGGGGCGTGAGGTCTCCACAGTACATCGATGTTGTCGCCAGTGGTCGGCGGAAGGTGCACGCGCTTGTCGACCTGGGACCGGACCGCAGCGATGCACGGATGCACACCAAGTCCGTAGGATCCTACGCAGTGCCGTAGGGGACCGCACCGCCACTTCCCAGCAAATTAGGGACACCGTTGCTCCTGGGGTATTGGCGAGGACCATTCGCAACCGTCTCCATGAAGCTGGGCTACGGTCCCGCACACCGTTAGGCCGTCTTCCGCTCACGCCCCAACATCGTGCAGCCCGCCTCCAGTGGTGTCGCGACAGGCGTGAATGGAGGGACGAATGGAAACGTGTCGTCTTCAGCGATGAGAGTCGCTTCTGCCTTGGTGCCAATGATGGTCGTATGCGTGTTTGGCGCCATGCAGGTGAGCGCCACAATCAGGACTGCATACGACCGAGGCACACAGGGCCAACACCCGGCATCATGGTGTGGGGAGCGATCTCCTACACTGGCCGTACACCACTGGTGATCGTCGAGGGGACACTGAATAGTGCACGGTACATCCAAACCGTCATCGAACCCATCGTTCTACCATTCCTACACCGGCAAGGGAACTTGCTGTTCCAACAGGACAATGCACGTCCGCATGTATCCCGTGCCACCCAACGTGCTCTAGAAGGTGTAAGTCAACTACCCTGGCCAGCAAGATCTCCGGATCTGTCCCCCATTGAGCATGTTTGGGACTGGATGAAGCGTCGTCTCACACGGTCTGCACGTCCAGCACGAACGCTGGTCCAACTGAGGCGCCAGGTGGAAATGGCATGGCAAGCCGTTCCACAGGACTACATCCAGCATCTCTACAATCGTCTCCATGGGAGAATAGCAGCCTGCATTGCTGCGAAAGGTGGATATACACTGTACTAGTGCCGACATTGTGCATGCTCTCTTGCCTGTGTCTATGTGCCTGTGGTTCTGTCAGTGTGATCATGTGATGTATCTGCCCCGGGAATGTGTCAATAAAGTTTCCCCTTCCTGGGACAATGAATTCACGGTGTTCTTATTTCAATTTCCAGGAGTGTATATCCGGATCAGAGCAAGAAAGAGATTGACAGTTCATTGCTTACACGAGAGCTACCATAGCAATCATCAGGCACAGAAAGTGTTGGTCGCGCCTTCTGTTTTGTTCCCCGTTGACATATCGCTCTGTGGGCGACAATTACGGCAGCTAACATAACTGTTGTGTTTCCTTTTCGCCATGTTCTTTGTTATTTGGTGCTTATAATACCCAAAAATGGATCAAATGGCTCTGAGCACTATGGGACTTAACATCTGAGGTCATCAGTCCCCTAGACTTGGAACTACTTAAAGCTAAGTAAACTAAGGACATCACACGCATCCATGCCCGAGGCAGGATTCGAACCTGCGACCGTAGCAGCAGCGCGGTTCCATACTGAAACGCCTGAACCTCTCGGCCACAACGGCCGGCTATAAAACCCAAAAGAATGTCTGCAGCCACCACTGATAGTAAGTAGTAAAGTTAGAAGACTATTACCAGCTTGCAAGACGGCCTGAGTCCTGCATTTTAACGAGAAACGTATGAAGAAATTCAGAACTGAATGCTACAACTGTTGCGCACGCGACCATATTGTCTCTGTAAAACTTAATTACGGTTTTGTCTGAACAAGGAGTAGTAGTATGTAATAAACATCTTCACTATTAGTTCTAAAGTAGATAAACACAGTAGAGCACAACTAATTCGTTAATGTGCTTCGTGTTACCAATAACTTTATTGCACAGCTTAACAACAACGTATTTATAAACTTCTGATATTCCAGATCAGTTCATAATGCAGCATATATTGTTGAAAATGCGTCACCACCTTACACACAAATAACATGAACATATTGTAAGCCACCTGTTGTTCCAAATTTCACATCTATGGCAATGATGAATATTTATACGAGGGACATTCAGTAATTAGACGCATTGATGGTGAAAAACTGTATATTTTTGCAAGATGAGGCTTTACTATTTCTCAACATAATCCCCACCAATATTAATACACTTGTCCCAACGATGAACCAATTTCTATACCTGATGCAAAGAAGTATTTTTCCTGTAGTTTGAGCCACTTTCCCATAAATTCTTTGCCCTCCTCGTTGCTATTTTTTTACCACGTTATGCCTCCTTGAGTGAACCAATAAAATGAAAATCCAAGGACGTCAAACCTGGAATGAAGGGAGGATGAGTAAGTACCTCCCTACCCATGTTTTCAATGGTTCTTGAGTCAGCTGTGCTGTGTGAGGGCAAACACTCACGTGTAGCGATATCTCGCCTTTTTTTGTTCTCTCATTGCTGGCTTAACTTTGTTCATCAACATGTCTGGGTAGTTTGCAGTGCTTTTTGTAAACTAATCTTCTAAGTAATCACAAAAGACGCCATCTTGGGCATCCCAAAAACGGTCAATATGACATTTCCGCTGATGTTTGCGTTCTGAATTTCTTTCGAACAAATGAATTAGTGTGCTTCTGTTCCATGCGTTCTCTTTCGAACTCTGGTCCAAAATCGTGAACCCAAGTTTCATCACACGTTATAATCTTTCCCGTTTCCTTCTGTTGTTGCGTAAACCCTTTCGGGGGCACACCTTGCACTTGTTTTGCTGTACTTGAGCTTGTTACTGATAACGTTATGAACTGTGGCAACACTTACTGCAACTATTTTTGCTATGTGTTCAACTGTAACATGTCGTTCTTCACCAATAACGTCATCAATGCGGGTTTCAAGCGAAGGAGTTGACACTTCTGGCCGGCCAGAAAGTTGCTCGTCAGTCACTGTGGTTCGGCAGTTTTTGAACTCTTCTATCCACTTTTAAAAATGTTCGCCGTTCATTCAACTTTCACCGTAATGTAAAATTATTCGAGGAAACATTTCATCTTCGGAAAGCAAAATACGGATCACTGAACGTTGTTCAACTAATGTGCAAATTTCAAGCGGACACTCAGTCGTTAAGTGCAGTACTGACTTTATAAACAAAAACATTTTTATCCGTCAGCTGGCATAGTATCACATGAGAGACTCCGGAAAGGTCTCTGAATTTAATGCAAGCCACTGGCACAAAGTCTGATGATGAGGATCTTTACGCCACTCCTTCCTCCCCTTTGCCATAAAGGCCAATAGTACTATATACCAGCTCTAATTTCTCTTATTTTATTATGGTGAGCATTCCTTCCTATGTAGGTAGTGTATTTTCACACTCTGAGGAGAAAGCTGGAGACTGCAATTTCATGAGAAGATCCTTTCACAATGAAAGACACCTTTATTTTGATGACAGCCACCGCAATTCGCGTATCATATCAGCGGCAGTCTCTCCTCTATTTCGCGATAGTACAAAACGAGCTGCCCTTCTTTGAACTGTTTTGATCCTTCGCAAAGTGTGAGAGTTGTGTGTTTAAGTGCATCCGAGAAGTGTAGGTGACTGTAACCGGTGTGTGTAGTGTGGTATCATGTTTATGTTGGATAATGATGAAGAAGGGAGAGGGTGAAACCCGATGCTGGCACTGATTGTGATCCGTCTGTAGGATGGGGACGTTAAGTTCGGTATCGACTAGCCGTGAGGGGTAGGCTATATGCCAATAGTAATTGGCGTACCCATGCAGTTACCCAACCACATGCTGGCCACGACATACTTTGCTTAACTTCTGTGATCTGACAAGAACCGGTGTGTCCAACGAGACAAGGACATTAGCATTTCTTTCGTACAACCTAGATTACAGAACATTCTAGCAACAAGTACATTTTATCACCGGTGCACAGAGAAACTATCTGATGAAAGTTACAGAATTTGTGGGAGTAATGCAGAGCAACCAGATTGGAAAAAGTGACATAACTCATGTAGCATTGTAAAACTGCGTTACCTTGGCCTAGATCGGTCCGCGCCGTCAACCACGAACGTACGACCGAACTACACTTTACAGTGTTATTTCTCTGCACTAGTAACTTACTTAAAATAGTCAGTCTAGAGAACCGCTTCTACTTACCGCATGAAGAAGTGCTCTCTACCCATTACCATCTCGAAAGTTTCTTGGTCTATTTCAGTAAGACAACACTAAGAACTGGACACATTTTTCTCTTCCTCATTATGTTTCTTCAGTCACAATTAAGTTGTAATTCCTTCCTGTTCACAGGCATCGGGATTCACAACCGTCACAGGTGGCTTATTGCGTGATTTATTTCGTAGACACAAACCTTCTTTGAGGTTCGAACTTACATTTTTTTTGTGTCGGCGAAAGTGGTGCAAAAGTCGACGAGGATTTCAGGGTCCGATTCCTTGGTAATAGGGGTCTTTCTGCTTTGTTAATAATTTCAAATTCTTCGTCAGATTCAGCTTCACTCGCAAGCTGAAGAAAATATCAAACCAATCTTTCTCGTTTAGATCCCTTGCCTGTAGATTCTTTCGCCGTATTTGTATTTTATAGCTGTATCGTTATTATGCTTTGGTGTTCAGAACGGCCCGATTAATTTATAACCAAACTGCTGTTCGAGCATTCGGCATCACTGTCATTTTAGGTAGCTGTGACTCATCAAATAAGATGGGCGTGTTAACAAATTTTCATCTTTCTTGTCGAATCGATACAACTGTGTGCGAAAACATGAATACAGGTTTGACAGTCATGGCACCTTAGCTCGCATTTGCAGGAAATATTAATTATTTTCTTTTTGCGTACAGGCCGAGAACATAAGAAAAGATAAATTGGTTTTCTCTCGCTCCACTTGCGAGTGGGGCAGGAAGAAAAATGACTATAGCTCATGTCACGTAGGATGTCGCTTCCGCACATAGAGGCGGAACGAAAGGGAAGCGTGGAGGGGATAAGGTTTGCGCATGGCTGATGGCAGAGAGCGGGCAAACAAAAGTCCGTGTTGCCAAACTGTGTTACTGCGGACAACAGGCATGTCCATTTACCTTTGGTACATCGTATTGTACGTTCAAATCTACCAGGGAATAGTACATTTTAAAGCCAATTTCGATCAGACGTCTACATGAAATAAATATTACTTTACGTCTTGAGGTTGTGTCCACTGCTTCATAGTAATCGTCTGTGTGACATCGGAAGGTGAGAACAGCTGACGCAGCTTTGTGAAGACGTCAAGTACAATTTTTCTCCAAACGAGTACTGTCTAACGACAAGGTCATCGAAAATGGTTGCAATAACTGCCATTTATTGCGATTTGGACTACATTATAAGTAAAAAAATCTTCAGACTGAAACCGAAATCATTGTATTTGTTGGACAACTGCTTCTACTAAATATAATTTTTTCCAGTGTGTCTAATGCGCGTATGTAGATGTGTCTCACTGCAGCTCAATGTAGATGTATTTGGAAAAAAGAATTACTTGTAGCAAAGACTAGTGCAAAAGATTATCGTAAAAATGATCAGTATGTTATCATATTTTTCTGTGTCAATGGGCATTAACAGTTTAAACTAATTTGTTCAACATTACAGTAGGAGAACGCATTTACGACCCGTTGAACAAGCTTACAGTTAACCACGGAACTCGACGGAATGCTGACCGATAACGCAGAAAACCACCGATATCTCAACAGGTAAACCACCCTTTCATTTTAAGGCGTTTTAAAATTCGTGCCTTGAAAATGACTGGGGTTTACATGTCGAAATATTGGAGTTTATGACTAATGTATCCGGCTGCGTTCTCTCGAGTAATTAAAGAAAAGCTTAATGTCTCCTTGAGCAATGTGTTGAACATTGTAGTCTGAATACATCATAGAATATGTATTCCTAATCAATAAAAGTTAGGAAGTTCTCATGTAGTATATATGCAATTGATATGCTGACAAAAACATTTTTAAACCATGGGCCTTTAGAACCAAGAAAGATCATTACTCTACTTCGTTTCGAAGTCTACGTCGTAATACCATCTACCATTCGAGCCCATGTCCGAACCATGTGACTGTAAATTTAGGATGATCGGTTCAAGGCTTCACCTCCCTGTCAAAGTCTTATTTCGGAAACTTTTCAGTGTGCCCACACTGAAGGGGCACAAGCGTTTCAGTGTCTGTTATCTTGATTGTTTTTTTTTTCCACATAGCTTGTAACCTGTGCACAAATTAATTCTATTGGATTATATTGACAGTGATTTGTGGATAAACGCAAAACTCTGTGACCACATTCACATGCAAGAAAGTCAAGTTTGTACATTCTGTTGCGTGACTTTTACAAATTAATGAGCTGCAGGAGTTCAGCACTAGTCTGGCTTATATTGTATGGAGTATTTCTATTTTTCAGCCAGAGCACAATGTCCCCTTTCTTGGTGCTCGTACTTGGTCATTTCTCTGTACCATAACTGGCTTGGTAGTTACAACGACCTACTTCGAAGCAAGGTATGGCAAGAATTGTTCAGTGAACCACTTCTTGAAAGTGACAGCGTTCATATCCGAATGGTAGTCAATACGGTTTTTATTACACCTAAATACGAGTTTACTCTCAGGAACCAAATCAGAAGAAGAGCCAGCATGCAGAATAACTAGGCGAGAACTATTCCTTATGTGTACTTTAAAACCGACAGTACCATGACTCAATTTCCATCGGGTCTTCATGGACCCATGTTTCATCAAAATAACATTGTAGAACTACCACGTCATCTTGTGTAGTGCATCTTTATAAGGGACATGATTCGTGCAGCTTCTATGTCTCTTCATTCAAATAAAAACTATTTTCTTAACGTGTTTGAAACCAATGTCTTTCAAAATTCCATTGCATTTTCTAAGTGTTCTACCAATAAATCGCAGTCTTTGGTTTTATTTCCAAACAACGTTATCCATGTGATAGTTGCAATTTAAGTTTTTCGTAATTGTAATCCCTAGGTATTTAGTTCAATTTGTGTGTTTTATCTCGTAAACCGACATTTTGTTCATTCCTTTTAGTACTCATGGGGATAACTTCAGACTTTTCATTATTTAGACTCAATTGCCACTTTTCTCACCACACAGCCGTCTTGTGTAAGTCGTTTTGTAATTTATTTCAATTATCTGATGACTTTATAAGACGGTAAGTCACAACATCATCTGCAAACAGTCTAAGAGGCTTCTTAGATTATCTCCTAAATCGTTTATTAGTTCAGGAACAGAGGAGAGCATATAACACTTCCTTGCAAAAGCCAGATATCACTTCTGTTTTATACGATCATTTTCCGTGGATTACTACATACTGCGATCTTTCTGACAGAAAATCACGAATCCAGTCGCTCAGCTAAGACTTCATAGGCACACTTGTGAGGAGCTTCACGTTTATTGCAGTCACCTGACATATTCATTTAGAAAACATACTAAAACATTTACAGATACACGTTCACAACTATTCTACTACATCAAAGTAACATTGACGTCTCAGTGAATAATTCGGTCGCTCTGTGAATGAAACTGCATTGTCGCTAAATACGGCAACAGCGCATCACGATGGAGAGAGAGTCTCGCAGTCTACTTTGTAACTTGCGGCTAGCCGCTCAAAAAGGGGAAAAGTCTTATTAGCTGCTAGCAGTTAATCTCGGGGGATGCGCAGAACGGCTGAAAATAGCGCCACTGTCCTACAAGACACGAACTATAGTAGTGCTACAAAGTACCCTTCGCCATGCACCATCCATGTGGCGGCTTGCAGAGTATGTACGTAGAGGTAGACAATCATACAGATACACTCAGTCATCGTCTCCCAACTGTTCCTTTTCTGTATTCTTTTCTGCAATTCGAAGCAAACGCCGAGGATTGGTGTTAAAAAGGTGTTGTGATGTTCCACGACAATGCCGGTCCGCATACTGCTGCCCACACTGCTGAAACAGTCCAGAAACTCAAATTTGAAGTACTTGATCATCCTCCATATAGTCCCGACCTTGCCCCTTCTGACTATCACTTGTTTTGTCCACTCAAACAGGCATTAAGGGTCTGTCGATTTGCCTCTGACGAAGCAGTGAAAGAAGCCATGAATTCCTAGCTCGCAGCTCAACCGAGAACCTTCTTTGATGGGGCATCAGGAAGCTTGTACAACGATGGACCAAGTGCGTTGAAACCCAAGGAGACTATGTCAAAAAATTATGTTCTTGTAAGTTTCCTAATTTGATTACAATAAATTTTTATAACTACTTTGCGGATAATAATTGACTTACCCTCGTAAAATAACAAGTTCACTGTTACCAGTCACTGTTCATTCATATTCACAATCCCTTTTCGAAGGTTTAAACCTCCATCACTTGGTGGATTTACATGTGTTAGTGTGACACATGTGTGGGTTGTGTTATAATTTTGGGGTAACTTGTGGCACTGTCTGCTTTTGGCAAAGGTTCCTTCCTCTGTGATAACACATCACATGTAAATTGTCATATTTTGTAAACAAACATGGTTTCTGGAAACTAATAGGTGGTTCTTTACACCTAGCAGTTTCCAGACACCATTTTTGTTTACAAAATATGTCAGTTTACACATGATGTGTTACCACAGAGAAAGGAGCATGTAACCACAGGAGACAGTGCCACAAGCTACCCCAAAATCGTAACACAGCACACAGATATATCATACTAACACATGTAAATCCACCTGACAATGGAGATTTAAATCTTTGAAACACCTCATCGATATAAATAAACAGCGACTGTTAACAGTAAACGTGTTGTTTCATTCAATAACGATAAACTGATTTTCCCAACACTGTTAGATTTAAGCAATTTTTTTGATTCTGTCACATGTGACATATATGATAAAAAAGCTAGAACATTATGTGTTGTAGACAAGCCATTACACTATTTCAGTCATACTTAAGCAACAAGATACAATTAGTAAAGGTAAACAACTAAATGTGAACACCCATTAAAATAAAGATATGAGTTCCACAAGGGTTAGTGCTTCGGCCTTTCCTGTTCATTGTGTATATCAGCGACTTGCCAATATACATGCCATGTGACAAAGTCCTGGATGCTGATGACATGACACTAATTATGGATGAAGAAAATCTGCAAGATGTCTCAGAATACCACAAAGTGGTAACTGAAATGAGCAGTGACTGACACAGGGCCAGTCTTTTGGGTATAAATAGAATAAAAGCTCAAGAAATTTGCTTCATCCTAAATACATCCAACTAAGATAGAAAAATTACTGGGGTTGCATTTAGATCAAGAAGGTACATAGGATAATCTCACAAATTATCTATGTTGCAAACTTGCTCGTACTCTGTTCCTACAGCACAAGCTGAGACACATTATTACCAAAAATTTATTAATTCCTGCATACATTGCTTTTTTCAAACACAACTTCAGTATGGATTAATACTTTGGGGTAACTCAGTGGGTTCCAGTACCATCTTCAAGTGCCAGAAGAAAGCAGTTAGATGTATATTAGGCCTAGCATCAACACAAGGCTGCAAAAACCCTGTTTAAAGAACTCAAGATAACGACACTGCCTAGTATGTATATCTACAACTGTTTAATACAAACTAAAGAAAACGCAAGCAATTTTAAGTTAATATCCCAAGTCCATCTCCATAATACTTGAAGTAATAGTGACCTAGATCTTCCATACTCGAGACTGACATTAACACATAAGAACCATAAGTACCTATGTTTGAAATTCTGCAACGATCTCTCAAAGACAGTGAGCGATCTACCCATGAATAGTTTTAAGTATACGATAGTAGTTTAGTTCAAATGTATGCCATACTACTCAATTTGTGAGTTTCTAAAGAATGACACACAGGAGGCACAAAATAAGCAGTCGGTAACTACATTATCATGTATGCCTACATGTGTGTGTTACAGTAATGTATAAGTGTTTACACGTTTTTCTACATAGTACTTAAATAAAAACATAATTGCTTAATGATACAATCATATATGTGATTAATATAATGTATTATTCCTAGTTATTACTATTATATTAACAATGTATAGTATCACCATCATTTTAGCATATATATCTACTTGTACTGCACGTGCATAGTTATGTAATTATATTTTATTGTTTTATGTATTAAACACACCAATGAAACCAGTTGTATGGAAAATATATCGAAAGGCAAATAAAGATTCTATTCTATGCATCATCAGCATTCGACTTAGACAGCTTTAGAAACACTGGACTCGCATTCGGGAGGACGACAGTTGAATACCGCGTCAGGCCATCATGATTCAGTTTTTCCATGATTTCCCTAAATCACTCCAGGCAAATGGCGGGATGGTTCCGTTGAAAAGGCACGGCCGAATTCCTTCCCCATCCTTCCCTAATCCGATAAGACCGATGACCTCGTAGTTTGGTCTCTTCCCCCAAAAACAACAACAACAGCTTTAGAAGGGTTGAAATGTGCCCGATGGATTTGTTACTCAGGTGACATCCAGTGATTAATCCACACCGACCCAATCTGTTGATACTGCTTAGCTACTGACACTGCGTACTTCCTGCTTTCATTTATACTGGTACATCTGCTTCTCATGACATCTAACTGTCATTTCAGCCTTACATAGATTCAAATTCGATTTCGTTAGAAAATCCAAGAGTTTCTTGTGGTAAACGGAATAATTCTGAGGCATCTCACTTAGTTCTGCACACTTGTATTTACACAGTGGACACAAAATGCTATCTTCACGTACCTTTTGGTGACAGTGACTGCTGAAATTGTCATGTCTAGAGGTACTAGAATTACAAATGTTACACGCACATTTCAAAGCACCATTACTCAGATTTTTAGTATTAATATCTCTTTGCAAGTTACTGTTGATACTGGATGTTGTACAACAGCCCACGCAAGTATATTCAGCCATGTTTCGGGGATCTGAGAATGGCACTGCAAGCTTAGAATACAGTGCAGATGCTGCAGTAATTCAGTGGACGTTTACATCCGAAGCACAATGACAGGTACCAAGAACCTAAAATAGCAGTAACGTAAACTCCAATAAACAACACTCAGCAAGAATCAAGGCACAGAGCATTACAACGGCACAAAATCACAAACTTTCAGCATTCGGCGTCATGCATTGCTGTGGCTGTACGGCAAAACAAGGTGTTTCTTAGGTTTCTGCTTGGTTTCCCCCCATCTGGTCTACTGATGGGACCGGGGCCAAGTACAGTATTTCGTTGGTCCCATCTAGCATGGCATGACGTCACTAGGTAGCTAACAGCGACCCCACAAGTAGCTGCACGCTTGACAACACGCTTGTGCAAGCGTGCTTGCCCAAGCATGCTTGATAGTGATTGGGATAAATTTGCGCAAGCATCAGTACTGTACAACCACTTTGATGCTTGATCGAATTTCGAATATGCATGCTTGTGCAAGCGTTCAAGAGTGTGTGTGCCTGAGCGTGTGTACCAAGAATAGGGAGGCTTGTGCAAGCGTTTGTCGGTGATCTGGTTTGATTTAATTTTTATTTGGTCCTGTTAAATAACGTTCTGTACAAATGTTGTACTGTATTGTAGGTCAAGTCATAGAATACAATATCACTCGTACATGGAGGAAGAAGAAAATCAACAGTTCTGTGAGGTAGTTTCCATAGCGTGTCTATCACGAATAGTTAATACAGGAATGATGTTTTCGTTTCTTTAACCACTCTAGTCCACTAATCTCGTTTTCTCCCCTTTCTTTTAACACAACCAAAAAGGTTGCCAAAGCCAGCTCATTGTCGTCTTAGCTCGGCATTTTCTTGAGAACAAACTAATGTTTATATAAGGATGCTTGAACTGTATGTAAGAGCCAGAAATCTGTGCATGCTTGATCAAGCACGCTTGAGCATGTCAAGCATGGAGTTACGTGTGTGGTCGACGTATGTTACTGCAAAGAGAAACGTTAACTCGACAGAGTGCTCTGCACTCGACAAAGTAGTTTTCTGATTGTTTCGTAATCTTTTTAGATTAATTATCGAGTGAAACAGCAAAACGACGTGCAATAACATTGAACACAAAACCAACTACATAGTTCATAATTTATTTTCCAGATTGGCGTATCGTTATAAACGGGCTGACAGGTGTATGGTAATGTCAATAAAGGAAGTACTTGTTCTAAACAAAAATGTGGAAACAGTCAATTTCGTTTAGCAGGCTTTCGCGGCTATCTGCCAATTCAGGTGATTTAACATATCCGTGGCACTCATCTATGGGTCAAACAAACTTGTGACCAATCGTACTGCCTTTTTCATAGATGTTCAATATCCGCAGTTAGTCCTGCTTGTTATGGGTCTCGCACAACTGAGCAGTATTCTAAAATTGGACCTGAAAGTTATTTGTCAGCAATCTCCTTTGTAGACCAACAGCACTTTCCCACTATCCTACAAATTAATCTTTTATTGACGCTATTGTGGAGAACATGCAACATATTTGCGTCATTAATTAATAATGGCACGCATTAGTCTAGAAGAAGGCGAAGCCACGTTTAACATAACACCTCAAACAATTTTGTCAAAGGGACAGAGCAAGAAGAAGTCGCTCGTGGCATAGAAGGCGCGTTGACGTACAGTGTGTCCAGTGAATGAGTCACTGTTTCAAAATTAAATATGTCAAAAAATAATATCGATGGACGACTGCAACGAAAGGTACGTTTATTGTGAATTTTATAGAAAATTTTCGAAATAGTTCAAAAAGCTGCTAACAGATGACGCTGTTCGCTATGCAGCTCGAACAGTATCAACGTGAATAATTTAAGTCTTCCTCTGCAAATAGTATTTGCAGTCACATCACAGCATTTGAAGGATATGGGGAAAGACAACGGTAACATTCAAATTTGAATTTTTCAAACCAAGTACAGTAAAGCAATGATAACCTCGATGTACGCAAGTTGATGCAACGACTTTGTCTAGTTGTTGACAGATGGCAGCACAATGTTGTTTCGTTTGTGTGAGAACCCACAAACTCTGGCGAGAGACAATAAAAACACATACCTTATTACCTTCAAAATCCTTGAACGCCATGCTCTCCGCCTTGCCTATCGCATCCGTCTCCCCTCCCCCACGCGGATCCTGTATGATCTTATCCCCTTCCCCCACCTCCTCCTCTTCCTTGAAAGGATACGAATCCTATACACCTCCCGTAAACTCGATCCTCCTCACCCGCTCGTCTCCCCGATCCTCTCCCACCCCCGCCCGCTGCCGCGCCTATACTCCCATATCCCACCCGGTCTCCATCTCTCCACCCTCCTTACCCTCTCCCAAGGTGGCTTCCGCCAGCTCCCCCTCCCTGATGATGTCCTCCTTCCCTGCATCTACCCCTCCTATCAACTTTGATCCACCCTCCCACCTCCTGTGTCCTATCCTTTAGGCACCCTCCCTCCCTCCCTTCCCTTCCCTTCTCTTTCCTTTCCCCCTTCCCTCCTCCCCTCTCCCCCCGGGCTTCCCCTCCCCCTTCCTCCCTCCTCCTCTCTCCTTTGCCCATGGCATCTCTGCTCTCCCCTCTCCCATTCCCCTTCCCCTTCCTCCTCCCCCACCTCCTCTCTTGGCAGGTCCCCGGACTCGTACACGCTCAGTGAACATTCGCGCGCCGGAGATCATCGCCGTCAGTGTTTCGTGTGTGTGCCTTCGTTTGTGTGTAGTGTTGTTCGCCGTCACGCCACCACCGTTCACGTGCCGTCGCCATCATCATCCGTGTTCTGTGCATCATGTCGCCCAGTGTTAGTGATGTTTCTCGTCCAGCGTGAACGGCTCCATGTTTTTTCGATTTTTAGTGTCTACCTTTTTTGACCACCGTTTTTACTGTCTGCTCTGTGCCACCTTTCTGTACTACTTGTTGCCAAACTCAAGGCTGAAGAGCGGCGTATTGTGCTGCTGACAGCCCGCCTTTGTATAAGGTGTTAAAATAACAATAAAGGAAAAAAAAAATACCTCCAAATGGCGGCAATAGCTGTCAGGAGTGACATAAGTTGTGGTCTTTCTTCCATTGTAAGTGAATTGTGTGGTGATTCCGACAGTTTTAATGCCGACATTAATGATTCAGATTCCAGTTTAAACCAGGAGGTGGAAGGTTCTACGAATATTAATTCCAGTACTTATGAGGTATGGTTTGTTTTGAAATGTTATTTGCTGGATGTCATTCCCTTTGTGCTGGATGGTTAGGCTATGTGTTTTTATTTTTGTCTTGAACTGTTTTACAAGCCCTTTTTACCAAGATACAATCAGTACGCATTGTAATAAAACTACTTTCTGTTGTGTGAATCAAGTTTGTTAACAAAAAAGAGCATACTCATACTTTTGGCTTACTATGTCGATGAAGTTATTGGTTTAACAGAACTTTTTTCAAATTGCACTTTCTATACAATAATATGGCTTGAGTAAAAGGAAAAGGTCCACAACCGTGCATGACGTCATCGCCAGTGGTCGTACTGCTGCGCGAGACGCTTTCAGCTGCTAGCCTATATTGATCTTGACGTTCATCAAATTCTTATCTAAAATAAAAAAAATATTCCGATACTTCAAATTATATTTTTTCTCTTATATTTACGGTACACTGTCTCTTTTTCGTAAGATCAAATTGAAACTTAATTTGAAGTTAAGTGAAATTTTGAATTATCTGTACAAATACGTGTTTCGGGAAAGCAATGAAATGTTTGGAAATTCGATAAGCAATGAGTTAGTATTTATATTTGCACAATTATTTATTTTTTATTTGTGCCGAAAAATACAAAAATCTTCACAGAACCAAATTTTCAGTATTTTTTCTCATACTCTTTGAGTGTTGTAACACTATATTTACAGTATCAGTGACCCTTATTACTTATAAAATAAGCCCCTTATTATTTTAAAGAATATTGACCTCAGGACCAAGTATATAGTCGATGATTTCATGTACTGTGTAATTTGCAGTACAATCAAACCCAACAAATATATCGCCAGGCAAGTTGCTACAACATGCACAAAACAATACATTTCTTTGGCATCTTTCATGAAGAAACAACTCTTTTTTGTAAGTAATTTCTGTGCAGTAACATATGTATATTCTACACGTTAAAACATCCTGACGAGGATAACAGTCCACCTCTACTGATAACAGCTGTTTAATGATTTGGTTATCTTTCACATCCTCATCGTGTGCTATTAGATACAGTTTACAATAATTACATTTATTTTTCTTAATGACAATATGAGCAGTAGCCATGTATGTAATGAAGTACAGGCCGCATGTCCTCATCTAACCTCTGTTTGTTAGCATCATCTACAACTAAATTCAATTCTTAATTAAATGTCACTTGTGAAAGGTCATTTATATCTCACTCATTAGACCAAATATCATTCTTGAAAACTTCCTCACTTATTTTTTTGTGACTTTAATATTAATGACACACAGCTTTGTACCCTTAATTTACTTTGTCTCAAAAATCTTGTGATTGAGACATGGTAATTACCACCATTCAATGAACTATACTTCCCAAACCTGCTATCTAGATCATCAGCTTGAACCTTGCCTGTTAGGAACTGTTCTCTCTCTCTCTCTCTCTCTCTCTCCCTCCAAATGTAATACCTAACATATGCAGCGTAAGACTGAACATCTGCAAACTGAATGACAGACATTGTATCATCACACATCTCTGAACCTAGTGATACCCCCATGAACTTCACTGTAATATCCATACTAAATGAAACCAATAAAAACTTAACTTCTTTCTGCAAAACAAACACCAAGCTAATCAGGCCTAATAAAAATGCCAAACACATAAACAAAAAAGAACCATAATCATTTGCTGAAAACACGTACACAACCGTCATTCCTGCACCAAGTACCTAAACTCGAAATCACAATGACAACCAAAACTCAAATGAACCCATTGCCACAAGTTAAACTCGGCACATCCACCACCAGAGGGCACCATCAAATACAACACAACCTCTACAAACACAACCAACTCAAATACTCCACACCATAATGACATCACACACCACTCCATTACGTCATGGGTCAAAGCAGATGAGTGGAATTGGATGCTTCGGTTGACCTGAATGTTCCATCATTAACCAATTTGCAAACTGATGTAGCAACTCTAGTGTGTGTTTAGAATTCCTGGTTATTGGCTCTTGGAACATATTTAATTACCTCTGACCTTTTAACAAAGTTTGAATGTTAACTGCATGTCACCACTTGCAAATTATCTCAATGAAACTTGCACTGTCATTGTGGTGAAAAATATGAAGACCAAGTTTTACATTCTCCGTTTCTGTGCTTGATGGATACTGTGATTTAAGACACAGTTTGTTGGCAAATTTCAATAAATTTTCCCTTTCAAGTGAGTGAAGAGATTTCCAACTGCTTAAAAATGCAAAATTGCCATCAGCCTCATTGCTAAAATCTGGAAACTGTAATCTCTTCTTTCTGTTTTAGCCTGTTATGTATATATTCCAATAGGTGCACACTATCAAACAGAAAATACAAAAGGCTGCATCCAGCACCTGGAGAAGGGTGTGAGTACTTAATTTTAAGTTCAGGTGGATCACTGAAGTACGATACAACCTTATTATTGATGTCATTATCATAATCGTTACCAAGAACCTCCGAGCATATGCTCTGCAATTTCAATATAACCTTTTTAAGAAAGTTAGAAACAGCAAGGAGCATGCATGGCTTTGACAGGTAGATCATGAGCTACATCATTGTACTGTGTATCCGAATGACACACCATAAATACATAGGCTGTAAATGCACATTCACTTCTGCTGCTACTGCTACTTTAGGCCTGACCCACAATATAACGCCTTTTGAAATGCATTAGTGATTTTAAATGCCTTCTATCAAGATGGGGACTGTTCAATCTTGTTCAGTCAAAAATGACACTTTGTTAGCTGTGTATTCTAGAAAATATGCAGAAACTTGCCTAAGAACAGGAGGGTCGACAGAAGCGTCCGATCCCACGCGTCGGCTTTGACCCGTGACGTAAGGGTGTTGTGTGTGATGTCATGACGGCGCGGAGTTTGGTTTGAGTGTGGCTGTCTCCAGTTCTGCTTTATCTTATTTTATTTACTTTTCTCATCTGTTTGTTCTATCTCGTGAGATTTTTTTTAAAATTTAAAAACACTTATTACTTATTTTAATTATCTGTTTCCTCCAATTTCTGTTTTAGTTTATTATATTTATCTTTCTGATCCGTTCGTTCTACCCCGTGAGATTTTTTTTTAAAAAGACAAAAAACACTAATCAGCTACTGAAGCATCTTTATCTTCTATGGGTTGCAAGGGTTACAACCCCTGGGGAGGTGGGTGGGTATTCATGCATGGCTGTCTTCACTTACACGTTTTAGCTACGCAAGGCGTCTAAATTTGTTTATATTTAGTTTGCCCCCACCGCCATATTTGTGACGTCATGGGTCAAAGCAGACGGGCGGGATCGGACGCTTCCGTATTTCCGAACAGGATTAATAGAAAATCCAATACATATTCTAGTCAGAGTAGCTGGACAAGGCTTCATTATTAAAGGCACACAACAGTGAGGAGAAATTGAGCGAACTAATGACCTTACCACCAAAATAGACCATGAATATCTTGCCATATTCTTTTTACATTTTAGCATTGAAAGCTGTTCTTTCAAAAATATAATTATTTCTTGTTTATCTGGCAACTTTTCAAATAAATTGTTCAAAACATTAAATATAAAATGAATACTCTTCTCTATTGCTAAATTGTAAGTTTGCCATATTAAGCATAGTAGTTAACTGCGTTGTATTATTTACAGTTACTGGGAACTTGAATTTCTCTATTTGATCAGTCTGCAGATCATTTACATGAACAGTGAGATTTAAGTTTGCCCTAATATGACAAAAAACTTTCTGAAATGACACTTCACTAATTAAAAGGAAATGTACAATAGTCTTTTTAACAACACAGATCCACTCACTCAAATCAAAAGTATTAATTTTATAATTGATTCATTCAGGGCTGAGAAGGATACAGACTTCATATGTTCTTCATGACTAGTCAAACTTCCCTTTAGAACACAAATGATGTAAGCATTTTCTATATGCTGTCTTCAGTCCTCAGGAGATTCTCTTGATGTTGAAGGTGTAGATAAATTTCCAGGGCCTCCAAGTAGTAGTGATGGTACTGCACCTGTAATAAATATATTAACTGCCATTATCTTATCTTATACATTGTAAGGTCAACAGATTCATTCACTAATTATATATCCTAACACAGTCCGTAAACACCCAACAAACCTTTCCTTAGCTGTGGATGGTCAAGAGGTGATGTAATAAATTTTCGAGTCTTAGCCTCATATGCTGATGTACTTCTTTCTGTATCGTGTGCATGAAAGTGCCACTCACAAAACTGTTGAAAATAATAGAGTAGGTTGCATTAGTGTGAGAAAACAGTTCCCATATATAGGTTATGTTTATAAATTACAGTTAATGCCTGAGCTAAATAAAACTATTTAATGTATTTGTTTACTAAAGCTGCTGCTTTCCACAGAATCATATGTAGGCGTAAAATTATTGTGATGAACTGCACTTACCCATTTTTTCCTTGCATTTTCATCATGTGGGAAATGGAATATATTTACTCTTTCTTGAGTACTATAATTGCCTTTAAAAGGCCCCTCCCCTTGCCGGGGGCTCACGGATCATTCATGAGTTTGTGTGTGGCGCACATGGTGGCACAGGCTATATTCCTTCCTGGGCTGCATTTCCCTTCCCCATGCCCTCCCTACCCTGTCCTCACTCCTTCTCCTCTGCCCCCTGCTTCCCCTCTCTTAGTGTTCTTACTTATGTCGACCTGGCTATCCACCTGGTTTTGTTCCCTATGCCTTTTCTTTTTTACCTTCCTTTTTTGATTCCCCATTGGGGTTTGACTGCCATTTCTCCATAGTGTGAGCCGTTTGGGGAATAACTCCTTTCCTAGTACCTATGGCATGGGGGGGGGGGGGATGCTGACCACTTTTTGGTAAGTTCGTGCTCGGCTACCACAGGGTCCCAACATTATCAGCACCCCTTCCCTGCTGCATGTCTATCATTCTGGTATTCTTCTTCCTCTTCCTTGGGGGGACACGTCTGGAACATTTTAGGGAATGTGTTCTGAGGTTTTAATAGCATGACATGAGAACATCCCCGTGATGTAGATTCTCTTTCTTCGTTCTTCATCTTCTACCATTCCCCTGCATCGTTGTTTGAGGTTCCTCTCGATTTCTTCTTCCTCCTTGCGTGCTCCTGAAGGCAGGAACATGCTGTTTTACGTGTAACAGGTGATTGGGTAATGTGTAATTCCCAGACCTGGGGTAACAGGTACGAGTCATACGTACTCCCTGGTACGAGCCAGGCCTAGGGAGGGGTGATTGCTTGAGCTGTTGTCTTTCCAAATTGCCATTTGGCCCTCTGTCAGGAGTTCGAGATGTGTGACCTGAGGTGTGAACAATCACCTAAGACAGGTTAGCCCATCTGAGTGGGGCGGCCAATTGGAAGGAGCGGGCCATCGGAGACACTAGCAATCGTGGGGATTTTTTTCACAATGAGCCAGTCATCATCTCAGCCTCAGTCTGTGTTTTCTAAACGTAAATGGAATCAGGCTAAAAATTCAAAGAATCTCCCAGCTGCATTTCAGTTCTTTGTGGTATCACATAATGGAGGAGGTCAGTCGTTTGCTATGGTTAATCCGTTTATTATTCAGAAAGCTGTTCATGCAATTGCCAGCCCTGTGACATGCTGCTCTCGTTTACATAATATATCTGTGCTTCTGGAGTCCAGTTGTGATTTTTCAAGCCCAACAACTGCTTACAGTTCTGCTCCTCCGTGGCTATCCTGTTCACGTTGAGGCCCTTTGAATGCTGAATTCTTTGTGAGGTGCTATTTACACTTGGCTGCTTGATGGTCCGACTGAGGGAGAAATCAAAACTAACCTCTCTGATCAGAGTGTCCTAACAATACCACCACTTGCAAAGTAAGTTAGAAATAAGATTTAATAATTTTGCTCATGCAGCATATGTTCGCTTTATCGGGCAACAACAAAGTTATTGATTGTGGATGGTATCGTCAGGATCGAAATAATGAAGTCACTGTAAAAAAAGTCATTAATTTTGGCACTTATCTGGAGTGGACTCCCACGTTGATTTCGTCGAAGTTGTTACGGCTCATCTTGTTGATTCTAGAGTGATTCCACTTTGACTTCTAGAAGGTCCAGATCTGTATTTTAGCAATATTTGAAGACCTAACAAATGCGTTTTTCAGGTAATTCTTAATGATCAAACAATCCCAGATCAGACCAATGGTATGGTAGAAATAATTTTTGACTTGGTGTTCACAATCCACATTTTTATTAAACTTCTTGTAAATTCACATATACTTCTTAATTGCCACATCATCAAGAAAACAATTTTGTATCAATCTTCATATATTGAATTTCCACTTTAACCAAACACAAGACTTGACTTCTTTTACAAAGCGAAATAACAACTTAACTTCTGCAAAGTGAAACAAAAACTGCTCTGTGCGCGTTCGCACCAAAACGGTTACAAGTAAGTCAAAGATTATGACAGTCTCACAGAAATGAATACACACAAGAACCATATCACTGTAATATATCGATACATCGTAGTACCTATACATTAATAAAACCAAATGTCAATATTGTCACAAAAATGTGTGTTACTTCGCAGAAAAGTAGTAAGACATTATTGGTATCAAGAACTGGGGTTAGAGTGCCGTAATGCTCACGTAAATAAAGAACCATTACAGTGTCGCTGCAGTCCATTGGGTAATGAAAAAGGTTGGTGCACCCTTCCTGCCTAAACACAGTCTTTTTCTCACATTTGATCAAGTAGTGCTGCCATCATAGATCAAAGCAGGCTATGAAATCATCATGGTCAAACCCCGTACATTCCAAACCCAATGCATTGCCACCAGTGTCAATGTTAGAACCACACTCACATGTCATATTGAAAACATGGACAAATGTGTCATTTTTGGGAAGGATACTCAAGAGGGCTATTGCCTGCCACCTTCTCCCCGCTATGTGAGTTGCAGTGGTGACCCTCCAGCCTCACCCCGAGAATGTCCCATGTATCTCAATGAGCAGGCCATCCAGGAGGTCTGGGAGAAGGAAAAAGTACCTTACCCTCTGGCTTGCAAGTTGTTGGCTAATTGAAAGCCCTGCATTTTACCATCAGGTACCGTTCTTGCTACTCCTTGCTCCTAGCTCCATGAAGGACATGGCCCCACAGGCTTGCAACTTCAAATTCAGCACTGCAGTTGTAAAGTAGCCCAGTATCACCATATCATTCCAGTGTCCTCCTCCTCCAGATGCGCAACAAGCCACCTAATCTTTGCCCCAACAGCAGGCCGGAAAGGACAAATGGAACACTCGTGAAACTTCTTATGATGTCCTCCCCCTAGTCCCGAACCCCTCTCCTCTCCCCCCCCCCCCACCTCCCCTCCGTGTGCTGCTCCCCCTCCCCAGCCAGAGAAGTGTCCCACTTCTTCGGTGTCTGCCGGTCAAGGGTGCCCCTCCCGGGACCCCTCTTCCCAGCACCTTCCAGGCAAAAGGTCTGCTGCCATGAAACAACCACAAGAACCACGGTCTGTGGGCCCCCAGGTCGCCCGCTCTCTTCTTGTTCCAGATCTTGCTGCAACCGACTCCTTTTTGCAGCATAGCTCGCCTCGATCTCAGACAGAAAAGAAGAAGAAACACAAATCTCAGACAAGGAGCCTCTGGTGTTGCCAGGAGTCCCGTCCCCCCCCATCTTTGCAACCTGACTCTGACCTGCTGTTGATAGATGTCGCCCTCTCCTTGTTGGTGACGGATGGTGACCAAATGGCATGACTGGCTTTAGCGTGTCTGTCCCCCCCCCCCCCCCCCCAATATGAATCATTGTTCTGTAGGTATCCATTGGAATTGGAATGGATATTACCGTCACCTTCCGGAGTTGAATTCTCTTATTTCATTTTACTCTGCAACTTGTGTGGTTCTGGAAGCGGTTGCTGTTAGGATCCACCTGGACTATGGGGTCACAGTTCGCAATCTTTATCTCCCATCTGGCAGGACTCTCACACATGCTGCCTTAACTGCCCTTCTTCAGCAGCTTCCTCCTTCTCGGGGATTTTAATGCTCATCATCCCTTGTGGGGCAGTGGATTTCCATCTAGTCGGGGTCTTCTCATAGGCCAGTTTCTTGCAGACCACGACTTGTGCCCTCTTACCTACCCATTTCAGTGCCAGTCATGGTTCCTTTTCTGCCATTGATCTTTGTCTTTCTTCTCCCTCCCTCCTCCCTTCATTACACTGGTCGCCACATGACAACCTTTGATAGTGACCACTTCCCATTGATCCTCTCGCTCCCTGATGGGCAGGTTACCTTGTTGGTCTTTCCAACATGCCGAATGGCCTCTATATACTGCATAGGTTGTTTTTTCTCCCTCTTTGTTGGGTTGTATTGATGACGTCTTACATGATGTGTTTGATGCAATTGCTCGCACTGCTACCCTTGCCATCCCATGCTCATCTGGACCATTTTGCTGCTGGCAAGTCCCATGGTGGAGTATGGCCATTGCCATCCGTGATTGCCGTCGAGCTTTGCAACAGCTTAAGAGGCACCCATCCGCTGCCAATCTTATTACCTTTAAACGCCTTTGCACCAAAGGCCATTACTTAATTAAACAGAGCAAACGGGTGCATTGGGAACGCTTTGTTTCTTCCCTCAGTTCTACTGTCCCTATGTCACAGATATGGGCTACACTTTGCTCTCTCCAAGGTTGCCATCGGCAGTCTACCCTCTCGGGCGTTGCCCCCCCCACCCCCACCCCCACCCCCCAGATGGCCTTTGCACGGACCTGTTGATTCTTACGGAACATCTTGCGACCCATTTTGCAACAGCATCAGCATCAACCTCCTATCCGCCTGCTTTCCTTCACCAGAAACAGCGGGCCGATGCTTCCGCCTTAGGTTTACCATTTGTCAGTCAGAATGTTACAACAAACCTTTTACTGAATGGGAACTTCTTTCTGCACTTTCTTCTTCTCCTCATGATACGGCCCCTGGTCCAGACTCCATTCATAACCAATTACTCCATGACGACGACATCTTCTCCGGGTGCTTAAGCGTATTTCGATCCAAGGTGACTTCCCTTCTCAATGGAGGGATAGCATTGTGGTGCCCGTTCTTAAGCCTAGTAAGAACCCCCTTTGTCGAAAGCTATTGGCCAATTAGTCTGACAAGCGTTGTTTGCAAGTTAGTTGAACAGATGGTAACCCGTTGGCTCAATTGTATCCTCGAATCTCGGGATCTATTGTCCTATTACCAGTGTGGCTTTGAGAGGGGACGGTCTCAGATTGATCATTTACTTCGATTGGAATCCACAGTTCGGCAGGCTTTTTCCTAGCGTCGCCATTTGGTTGCAGTATATTTTGGCATTCGCGAGGCCTATGATATGGCTTGGTGCCATCATATCTTTCTTACACTTCATGAGTGGGGTCTTCAGGGCCCACTCCTGACTTTTATCCGCCAGTTCCTGTTCCCTCGGTCGTTCAGAGTTAGTGTTGGTACTGTTTTTAGTTCTCCATGGACCCAGTGGAATGGCATCCCACAGGGTTCCCTATTGAGTGTACTTCTTTTCCTCATTGCTATAGATGGACTTGGGGCCTCTGTCGGTTTTTTGGTCACCCCTGCTCTGTATATGGATGATTTCAGCATTTGGGTTAGTTCCTCTTTGATGGCCCCTGTAGAGCGGCATCTCCAGGGTGCTGCTACACGGCGTGCCTCTGCATGGACCCTCTCACACGGGTTTCAATTCTCTCCTTTAAAATCATGGGTGGTCCACTTCCGTCACTGTACTACGGTCCATCCCAATCCGGAGCTCTAACTCGATGCACGACGATTACCTGTGGTCCCACAGTTCCATTTCCTGGGTCATCTATTCGACAACAAGCTCACTTGGCTGCTTCATATCAGGCTTGTGAAGATAGGATGTTTCTGTAAACTCGATGTCCTTTGCTTTCTCGCCAACACCTCTTGGGGTGTTGATCGTTCCACTCTTCTCTGCCTTTATCGGGCTGTAGTGCTGTCTCGCTTGGACTATGGTTGCCAAGTTTATGGTTCAGCTGCTCCTTCCGCACTGCGCCTCCTGGATCTGGTCCACTATTGTGGTATCTGTTTGGCCACTGGTGTCTTCCCTACTAGCCCTGTTGATAGTCTCTTAGTTGAAGCTGGGATCCCCACCCCATCATTCTGTTTGGCGGTCCCAGCTTCTGGTTTCTTATGCAATCACAGTCAATTCCTCTCCCACTCATCCTTCCTATTCTATCCTGTTCCCAGACCAAGGACGTCACCCACTTGATTCCCGCCCTCAGGCAAGTTCACCGGTTGGGCTCTGACTTGCGTCTCCTCGCTGCGATTTTCAGCTTCCTTCTTTGTCCTGTCTCCCACGTTCCCTCCCCCCACCCTCCGGTTAGTTCCTCATCCCTGGATTCAGATGGATCTCTGCCGATGTCCGAAAGATTCCGTTTCCCCGATGGTGTTCCATTGTTTTTTCTGCCAAATTTTATGGGAGTTTCGGGATGCTGTTGTTTTTTACACCGATGGCTCTAAGTCTGCTGATCATATGGGATATGCGTTCACGTCCTCTGTTGGCATGGAAAATCATCTACTGCCAACTGCATGTGGGGTATTTACTGCAAAATTGATGGCAATTTCCCAGGCCCTTACCTTCATTTAACAGTCCCAACACAACTGTGTTTTGTTAGGTATGGACTCAATGAGTGGCCTTCAAGCTACTGACTGGTGTTTTTTCCCAACATCCCTTGGTCTCGGCCATCCATGACCGTCTCGCTTATCTTCACCATGCTGCTTGTTCCATTGAGTTTCTTTGGGTCCCTGGCCCTGTGGGTATCCCAGGTAATGAGCTTGCTGATAGTTTGGCTGGGGGAGCAGACACTGTAACCCCTCTTGTGACAGATTTACGGCTTCATATCAAATCCCACTTCGCACAATCATGGGCCAACTCTTGGGAGGCTACCTCCCTGTCTAATAAACTTCGAGCACTTAAAGTGACACCTGTTCCATGGCGTTCTTCCTTCCGCCACTCCCAAAAGGACTCGACCATCCTGTGTCATCTCTGCATCGGCCATACCAGGCTGACCCATGGTTTTCTTTTGCGTAATGAGCCACCTCAACTTTGTGGTTGTGGAGCCTTTGAGTCAGTAGCCCACATTTTGGTGCAATGTCCCCTTCTTTTGGCTCTGCGTACTACGTACAGACTTCCCCGCACTTTACCTTTAATATTGGCAGACGATTCCCAGATGGTTGATCTGGTTCTCTGTTTCCTTTGTGAAAGTGGTTTTTATTTTCAGTTTTAAGGTTTGTAATCTCCCTCTGGAGTAGGGGAAGGGTGGTGAGGGTTGGGGTGTCTCCCATTGTAAGCTGTGTTTGGAGATTCCTGACTCCTCTCCCTGGCCAAGATCCTCTTTTCTCTCCCCTTTACTCTATTTTTATCACATTTTAGATATGGTTAGTCTCCTTTTACAATACACCCTTTTACATTCTAGCAGTTGAATGCTTTTGAATAGCAGGTGGTCTTGCCTGTACTGCATCAGAGGTGTCATTTTTCTGCCTCTAGCATAGCCTTGGGGTTGCCTACTTGTTGACTTCACTCCTTTTGTTTTCACCATTGACAACATGACTGCACTTTTACATATTTTAGCCTATTACCTTATATCGTTATGACTCTTCTGAGATGTAAATCTGTCGGACTGGACCACCTTTGAAACAAGGGACTGATGACCTTGCTCTTTGGTCCCTTCAACCCCAATCAACCAACCAACCAACAAACATCTCTATCTTCATCTGCCATGACTCGAAGATCCTCTAAAACGGCATCGCCATGTGGTACCCTCAACTGGCCAACCTCCATTTTGCCGGTGTGCACTGCCTACCATTTTTCTACCCTGGAATCCACAGGCTGACCCAGAGAGAATGCCAGTGCATCTGTAGATCTCAGGGAACAGGATCCTTCAGCCTCTGCACCCTTTAGCAGTAAGTCTTCAAAGGCAACTGCTGAGGTGACAACCCTTCATTTGTCATTTGTTCCCTCCTCCACTTTCTCCATTATGATTCTCCAATGGAATGTTTGTGGCATTAAATCCAAAAAGGAGGAATTACAGCTGCTCTTGGAATCTTGGTGTCTGCTTGTTTTCTGCATCCTCGTGTCTGCATTTCATTATGGTCCGCTTGGCATTCCATCTCATGGGGAGGGGGTGGGTTGGGGGGGGGGGGTGTCTTGCTGCTCATCCAGGATGATGATCATAGCCAAACCATTTCACTGAACCTTGGACTGCAAGCTCTTGCAGTCTGCCTAATCGTTCCTTGCTTCACCTCTCCTCTTTGTGATGCCTATATCCCTCCATCATTTGGTGTCACCAGGGCAGGCTTCCTCCAGCTTATTGGTCGAGTCTCCATCCCTTTTTTGCTGTTCAGTGACTTTAATGCACATCAATCCTCTTTTGGGGCTCTTCCATAACCTGTCTGAGAGGTGTCCTCTTGGCTGACCTCCATCAACTCAACCTTATTTGTCGTAACACTGGAGTAGCCACATTCCTTTCAGACTCCTCGCACACCTATTCCCACTTGGACCTCTCATTCTGCACTGGCTAGCTTGCCTGTCACCTCGAGTGCTCCGTTCTGTCTGACATGTTCTCAAGTAACCATTTCCTGTGTGCTATGCGGTTGCTGACGCCTACCCCACATACATGTAAACCCAACTGGCAGCTTCCTAAGGCCACCTGAAGGCTATACTTGACAACCTTTGACAAACAACATTTTGCTAGTTGTGATGACCAGGTTGAGTACCTTACAAACGTTATCCTTACTGCTGCAGTACATTCCGTACCTCACATTTTGTCTTTACCGCACCGTGTCGCAGTCCCTTGGTGGACTGAGGTATGCTATGACGCGATTCACGTGTGGAGATGTGCTCCCCATATTTTCACCGTCATCCTACGATGGAAAACTGTATTTATTATAACAGATGCGTGCGCAGTGTCATCTCATTCTTCGGGATAGCAAACAAGCTAGCTAAATTTCATTAACTAGGGTTTTTTACAATTTCACTCCCTCTTCTGTCACGTGAGACAACCTCTGTTGGCACTCTGGGACCAAGGTCCAGTCCGCAATTTCCACTCAATTATAGCAGGTGATGTCATTGTGGACCCTGTTGCTATCTCTAACACCTTAGGTCGATACTTTGTGGAGATTTAGAACTCCGCCCATCACCCCACCTTACTCCCTTGTAAATGAGTGCAGGAGGCTCAGATGATAGCCTTCTCCTCTCAGAATCGTGGCTGCTACAATGCTGCCTTTACTGTGAGGAGCTAAATCGTGCTCCATACGTATGATTGCATTTGGGCTGATGGCATGTTTCCCAGAACCTGGCATGAAGCCACTGTCGTACCCATACCTAAGCCCGGTAAGGACAAAAGCCTTCATTCTAACTACCTCCCCATTTCTCTCACCAACTGTGTTTGCGGGGTTATGGCCTGCTGGTAAGGTGGCTTGAATCTTGCAATCTACTATCCATTGCACATTTTGGATTTTGAGCACGCCATTGTGCAATTGACCATCTCGTCACTTTGTCAACCCATGTAATGAATGGTTTTCTGTGGAAATACCAGACTGTGGCCATGTTTTTTGATTTAGAGAAAGCCTACGGCACTTGCTGAAGTACTGGTATCCTCCCCACTCTATACACGTGGGGCTTCTGAGATCACCTGCCCCATTTCCTTCAGGAATTTTTAAAAGACCAAAGTTTCAAGGTACTTGCAGATTCGACCTTGTTGGGCACCTTCATGCAGGAGAACAGTGTGTCTCAAGGCTTCACCTCAGTGTTCTCTTTGCTATAGCCATCAACCCTATTATGGAAGTATCTCTCACTGGGCAGCTACCGCTCCCTTTTCTTTGACAATTTGGTGAACTATTGTAGTTCTCCATGAACATGCCTCCTTGTGAGGCAGCGATGTCTCGATCATCTTTACACATGGAGCATCAACAATGGCATTCACTTTTCCACTGACAAAACTGTTTGTATGAATTTCTGGTGGCGCAGTGGACTTCTTCCACCTTCTTTACATATTGGGCATGTTGCTCTTCCATTCACTGAAACTGTGAAATTCCTGGGGCTCATGCTTGGTAAAAAATTTTCTTGGTCCTCCCATGTGTCTTACCTGGCCACCCACTATACCCGGTCCATCAGTGTCGCATGTGTCCTAGGCAGTACTTCCTGGGGAGCAGGTAGACCACCGTCCTCTGTTTGTACTGATCCCATGTCCGTTCTAAACTAGGCTGTGGGTGTTTCGTTAATTCATCTCATGTCCATCCATCTACCATCTTAATACGATCCAGCATCATGGAATCCGTTCGGTCACTGGTGCCTTTTACACTAACCCTGTTGAGCCTCTATGCACAAGCTGCCAAACTATCGCCATTGTATGGGCGTGGTGTCCTTCTCCCCGGAGTTCACTTTTAGCTATTGCTCCAGATGCATGCTGTTTGTCTGCGATGCCTGGCCACCCATCCTATGCCTCCTTTTTTGATGACTCCCTTTACCACCAGTATGGGGTGTGCCCTCCTCTGTTACCTCGCAGAGTTCACTTTTGGCTATTGCTCCAGCAGCTTAACTTCATGCTACCTGCCACATTCACAATGGGTGTGAACCTTCTCAACCTTAGCTTTGCGCGAAGCCGAGCTTGTGAAAGATTCACACCCATGTTCATCTTTGACTTTATTTGTTTCCTAAGGAAACTACTCCTGATTCTATCACTGTAAGTTGCTCCACCTACGTACACAAATTAGCAATAGCACCTTTGTGTACGCTGATGGCTCTAAGACTGACCTTTGTCCGGTGTGCCTTTGTCATTGCCACTGACCATTTTCAGTATCAGTTTCCAGAACACTGGTCAATATTTACAGTAGAGATCTTCACCCTGTATCAGGCCACACAGAACATCTAGTGACACAGATTATTTTAATTGTCATATGCTCTGATTCGTTTACCATTGTAGGACTGATAAACCAGTCCCAAGCAAAGAAGGGAAGCCCGAAAGGCAGGAGTATAGAGAGGGAGATGAAATTGAAATCAGTATTATAGAAAGGGAAGTGGACATGGCTGGAGATGGAAGATATGATACTGCAGTAAGAGTTTTAACAAAGCTCTGAAAGATCTAAGTTGAAGTAAGGCCCTGGGTGTAGATGACCCTCCGTCAGAACTATTGATAGCATTGGGGACCCAGCCGTGACTAAACTTTTACATCTGGCATGCAAGATGTATGAGACAAGCAAAATACCCTCAGACTTCAAAAAGAATGTGGTGATTCCAATTTCAAAGAAAGCAGTTGTTGACATGTATGAAGATTACCAAACTACCAGTTTAATAAGTCATGGTTGCAAGACGCTTATACAAATTCATTACAGAAGAATGGAAAAACTGGTAGAATATTAGGTGGGATTTCAGATAAATCAAAGAACACATGAGGTTGATTTAAGGCAAACCTACATTTATAGCTTTTATTGTTAATATTATCGTTAATTCACCATTAAGGCGAGCGTTAAAACACAATCAATATTCACAATGACAATATGATACATAAATTGGTACATTTCAAATTGATGGCACTTTTTTCTCTCTCTTTCTTTTCTCTTCCCAAAAACCTTTCATAAATTCACTGTGTTTCTTCTTCCTCTCTTCTGTCCACTTCTTTCCTGGTTTCTTCTGTTTTGGTGTTTCTTTGAATTTCTGTTTGTTGATTTGTTCTCTGTATTTTCCTCTGTTTGATATTTCTTCTGTGGAGATGTTTAGATTTTTGAGGTCTTCCATGGTTTCCTTTACCCAGTTAGTTTTCACCTTATTCGTCACCACTATGTTAAAAATCTTCTTGGTCAGCCTATTTTCATTCCTCCTATGAATGTGCCCATAGAATTTTGCCCTTATTTTTCTGATATTGTCTGTAATTGTCTCTGCCTGTTTGTACAATTCCTTTGTTGGTCTCTTTATCCAGATCCCCTGTCTCTGAACTGGCCCATAGATCTTTCTCAGAATTTTCCTCTCTTGCTTTTCCATTTCCTTGATTTTAGTTCTTCCTCTGATTACTGTTGTTTCTGAGGCATACAAGGCCTCAGGTAATGTCTTAATTTGGCATTGACGGAAATATTTCTTTTATTGTAATGGTTCCATGTAAGTTTGTATGCTTTTTGTAGTTTTGTAACCCTTTCTTCATTGGCTGTTGAATTCAGTCCTGTTTTATGTATAATCTCTCCCAGGTATTTGAAACTTTCTACTTGTGTTATCTTTCCGTACTTTGTTATCAATGGGCTTCTGTCTGTAGGTTTTGTGTCCACGTACTGGATTTTTCATATGATATTTGTAGTCCTGTTCTGCCTGCGATTTCATGCAATATCTGTAGGGCTTCTCTGGCTTCTTTTCTGTCATTTGTAATGATGGCTACATCGTCGGCAAAGGCCAGACATTTTATGTTGACGGTTTTATTTTTTCTCTCTCCCCCCATCTTTACCGCATTGACTCCTTTGTCCCACGTCCTGATTATTTTCTCTAAAACAGCATTAAATAAAATGGGTGACAGGCCATCTCTCTGTCTCACTCCTGTCTTGATTTCGAAAGATTCTGAGATCTCGCTTCACTTTTGACTATGTATTTGTTAGGCCTTCTTGAAATCAACAAATGTTACTGTGGTGTTTCTGGACTTTCTCGTTGTTAATAATGTTCTCAGACACCAGATCTGCTCACTGCATGATCTTCCCTTCCTGAACCCTCCTTGGTATTCTCCGATCTGTGGATCTATGGATCTATCTGAGGTTCTAGGCGATTTAACAGAGCTTTTGATAGAATTTTGTATGCCACCGGCAGTAATGAAATTCCTCTATAGTTATTAGGATCTGTTTTGTCTTCGTTCTTATGGAGGGGGTGTATTAGGGGTGACTTCCATTCTTCTGGTATCTTTTCTGTTTCCCAGATGTTTTTGATTATACTATGAATTTTGGGTGTAATGTTTTCATGGTCTAATTTCCAGATTTCTGCAATCAGTCCATCTTCTCCTGGTGCTCTGTTATTTTTCAAGGATTTTATTATTTTCACGATTTCTTCATATGTTGGGGGTTCGGAGTCCCGGTTGGGTTCTGGTTTTGTAAACTGTAATCTTTGTTTTGGTTTATCACAGTTAAGTAACGTGTCAAAGTATCTGGCTAATATTTCACAGTTTTTCTTCGGATTTGTCTCAAGTGTTCCATCTTGTCTTTTGAAGCATAAGCTTGGTGGCTGATATCCTGTCATATTTTCTTGGAATACTCTGTAAAAATTTCTTGTGTTGTTTCTGGTAAAGTCTTCTTCTATCTCCTTCAACCTGCTGTTTTCGTAACCTCTTTTTTTCTCTTTGGATTATTTTTAAGTGTTTTTCTGTATCCTGTTGAAGTCTTCCCATTTTTCTTGTGTTTTATGGCTGTTAAATGTTTTCCAGGCTTGTATTCTGTCTTCTATGGCCCTGTCGCATGTCATGTTCCACCATCGGTGTTTCCTTTTTCTCGGTGGCTGCCCCAATTTTATCAGTTTTTTTATTTTTTCTGACAGTTCTGTCCAGTTGTTGCTATTGATTTTCGTAATTTCTTCTATTATTTCTTTCTTGTTTATTTGTAGGTACTCTGGATCTGTTCTGAAAGATCTGTTTGTTCTCTTGATTTGTCTATTGGGTATAAATTTTACTTTAATTTGGAGAAGGTGATGATCAGATTCGAAAACTCCTTTCCTTGTTCTTACGTTCATTATTTCTCTGGTGTTTTTTGTGGATATTGCTACGTGGTCTATCTGAAATTCTCCTAGAGCATGGTTGGGGGATTTCCAAGTTACAAGTTTTCTGTGTGGTTTCTGGAATTGCGTTGACATGATTTTCAGATCAAAATTTCTGCAGAAGTTTATCAAGTTCTCTCCATTTTTGTTTGTTCTCATGTGGGCCGTGTGTTTCCCTGTTGTGTCTCGGAATTTTCTTTCCTTGCCTAACTGGTCATTGAAGTCTCCTAGTAACACTTTTATGTAATTCTTGGGGGTTTTGCTGGTAGTTTCTTCCAGATCCTCCCAGAATGCCTCAATCATCTCTGGGTTCTTCTTGTTATAATTGTTTGCGGGGGCATGTCCATTGATTAATGTATAGGCTTTGTTTCCAGATCTTATCGTGAGTGTCGACATTTTTTCTGATTTTGAGGTGAAATCTACTACGGAGTCCAGTATCGATTTATGTACTACAAAACCAGTTCCGAAGAGTTTGAGATTTCTTCCTGGGATGGTTATGGCTGGTTTCCCCTTATATATTCTGTAATTTTCAGAATAAAAGTGGTTCTCATCTGCAAATCGTGTTTCCTGTATTGCCATAACTTTGATGTTGTATTTATCCATGGCGTTTGTTAATTGTTTCAGTTTACCTGGCCTCAGTAGTGTGTTGGTGTTCCCATGTAAAATACTTTCTTCATCTTGAGGGTTTTTGAGAGGCTCCGATTCTTCTCTTCATGACATGCTTGATCCCCTGGAATCTGATGATCAGGTCTGTTACCCAGTCTTACTGACTGGGGCCCAGGGTTGTTGATTCTTTCCCGTTGTTCTGTCATGATTATTGGTTTGTGTTGAGGAATTGGTGGTGAAATCACGAAGGATCTCACATAATTTCGACTGGAGTTTTGAGTTCCAGAAGATTAACATACAACCGAGCTCACAGAGCCAACAGACGCTGTTCAGAGTACCGGTGGCTGCCACGCAGACGTGTCTGGATTTTGGGGCTTCGCATGTAACCCTATGCAGGGGCCCTCACAGGGTGCTACCATCCGGAGCCAGATGGACCCAGGTTTTTTTTTTTTTACGAGGTGTTACTCCTCCCCCTCCTCCTTCCTCATTTGTGAGATGAGGCCCCGGGCTTGGGACCGGCAGTGGCGGTGTTATAGCTTTTGTAGACTTAGAAGAGATTTTCAGTGTTGACTGGAACACTCTATTTGAAATTCTGCAGGTAGCAGGGGCAAAATACAGGAAGCAAAAGGCTATTTACAATTTTTACAGAAACCAGATGGCAGTTATGAGTCAAGGGGTATGAAAGGGAAGCAGTGGTTGAGAAAAGAGTGAGACGGGGTTGTAGCCTATACCTGATGTTATTTAATCTGCACATTGAACAAGCAGTAAAGAAAACCAAAGAAAAATTTGGAGTAGGAATTAGTTCAGGTAAAAGAAATAAAAACTTTGAGGTTTTCTGATGACGTTGTAATTCTGTCAGAGGCAGCAAAAGACTTGGGAGAGCAGTTGAACAGAATGGACAGTGTTTTGAAAGGAGATATAAGATGAACATCAACAAAAGCAAAACAAAGGTAATGGAATGTAGTCAGAATAAATCAGGTGATACTAAGGGAATCAGATTAGGACACAAGACACTTAAGACTAGTAGATGAGTTTTGCTATTTAGGAAGCAAAATAACTGGTCTTCTTTTCATGGGAACAAGTAGAGAGGATATAAAATAGACTGGCACTGACAAGGAAAGCATTTCTGAAGAAGAGAAATCTGTTAACATTGAATATATATTTAAGCTTTAGGGAGTCATTTCTGAAGGTATTTGTCTATAGTGTAGCCATATATAGAAATAAAACATGGACAATAAACAATTTAGATAAGAAGAAAATAGCTTTCAAAAAGTGGTGCTACAGAAAAACACTGAAGATTAGATGGGCCGATCATGTAATTAATGAGGAAATACTGAATAGTATAGGAAGACAAGAAATTTGTGGCACAACTTGGCCAAAAGAAGGGCTTGGCTGACAGGCCGCATTCTGATACATCAAAGGATCACCAATTTAGTATTTGAGGGAAGTGTTGGGGGTAAAAATCGTAGAGGGAGACAGAGATGAATCCAGTCAGCAGATTCAGAAAGATGTAGGTTGCAGTAGTTATTCGGAGATGAAGAGGCTCACACGGATTGAGTAACATGGATAGAGTAAACTAGTCTTCAGACTAAAGACGACAACAACAACATACACAGATTGTCTCAGTGCTATTCAGAGCCTCTGTATGTAATACACAGTCCATCCCTTAGTGCAACGGGTCCAAGAAAGCCTTCACTTTCTTGCTCTTGAGGGAGCTGCTGTGATGTTTATGTGGGTTCCTGGTTATGCCAGTCTGACAGGAAACGAGGCTGCCGATGTTGTTGCCAAGGCTGCAGTCCTTCTACCTCAGCTTGCTGGCTCTTCCTTTCCTTTTGATGAGCTCATTTTTGCCGTCTGTCGGCATGTAGTGTCACTTTGGCATCAGCACTGGTCTTGTTTTTATGAGAACAAGCTCCAGGGAATTAAACCTCTCACAGTAGCTTGGCCGACCTTCTCTTGCCGAGAGGAGATCATTTTAGCTAGGTTGCCTATTGGGCACTGTCTTTTTAGCCATAATCATTTCTAAGGTGGTGATCCCCCACCACTGTGTTCATTACTGTCGACCTTTGATGGTTCTGTATTTCCTGACCGAATTCCCCTTGTTTAACCACATATGTTCTAGTGTATGTTTGCCATCTGAGTTATCGGCCGTTTTAGCGAATGGCACATGGGCTGTTGACCACGTTTTACTTTTTATCCATTGTAGCAGTATGGCGAAGGATATTTAATTTAGTTTGGGACCTCTGCAGACTCTACAGTGTATTTTGTGGATGTTTCCCCAAAAGGAAGTCCTTGTTCTTAGCTCTCTTTCCTTCCATTGATTAGGCTTAACGTATAGTCACTTCCAACTGTTTTTCTTATTAATGTTCTAGGGTTAGGACATGGGAGCTTATGACATTGGTTGTTTTTGCGCCCTAAAACAAAACAAAACACGCATATGTAGCTAGTTTGTGTGGTGGGGCTGATATGTACCCATCTGGACTAAGCTCCGTGGCAACGCAAGGGATCACACTTTTGATATCTGAGCTTTTGCCTCCCCATGTATGCGTAGGAGTGTTGCTTGTCATTATGGAGCATAAGAACTGCCTGGCAGTAGCCATGGAGCCAGAAGGCCCTTGCTGTGGCTGTGTGGCACCCGTGGGGAAAGCCCTTGATTGGAGTGGGTGGTATCAGGTAGCACGCTTTGCATATGAAATTTATTAAGCTCCAAAAAACTGGCTGTTCCTCTATGACCATTTCTTCAATTGGTAATGGATCATTGAATGCTGCTTGTTATGACCCTGCAGCCTTCCTTTCCTGGCTACACCCTGGGGTCTACCTGGTTTGCAGTAGGATGGATGGGGACACATTCACTTTTTTTGTGGAAAATATCGAAGAAAAGTTAGGCAAAGTGGAGTCTCTTGGTAAGATGCGGTCTTGTTCACTGTTGATCCCAACTACTTCTGGTGCCCAGTTTGCAGCCCTTTGTGATTATGCTCAGCTTGGCAATGTCCCCTGTCCCTCACTGCTCACCAGTCTTTTAACATGGTTCAAGGAGTCATTTTTTTATTGGGACCTCATTGAGGAGGAACTCCGGGCCAATCTTGAATGACAGGACATTCATTTTGCTTGGTGTGTGCAGAAAGACCGTAAGGACACTGGCACCTTAATTCTAGATTTTGAGAGAGATCTTTCTGGAGATCAAGGTTATGTGTTATCAGTGTCGTGTGAAGCCATACATCCCACCATCCATGAGATGTTTTTGATGCTTGCGTTTTGGGCACATGCCTTCTCAATGTGTGGCAGACCCTGGGTGCTGAATGTAGACACCCACTCCACGAGGCAAGCCAGTGTGTGCCACTGTCCATGTGTGTTAATTGTCATGACCATCACTCTCCACGCTCACGATATTGCCTGGCATATAAGAAGGAAAAGAAGATACAGGAGATCAGTCCCTCAATAGTTTATCTTACACTGAGGCTCATCAGAAATGATTGGTTTTGCTGCGTCAATGACTTCAGCATTTGCCAATGTTATGTCCTTTCCCACTCCTCCCTTTTCCTTACCCAAGTCCTATCCCCCCTCTTCTCCCCCCCCCCCCCCCCTTTGGTTCCCACAACCTCCCCTCTGGATGCTGCTCATACTCCCAAGCTGGAGACGTGTGTCCTTTCTTCAGCATCTGCTGGTGATGGGGGGGGGGGGGGGCGCCCTCCCATGATCTCTCACCCCAGCATCTCAGGTCAGAGGCCTCTTACCACAACTCAGCCATGTAACACACAGTCAGTGTGCCCCAAGATTTCCCCCTCTCTTTTAGTGCCAGACCTTGCAGAAGCCTGCTCTCTGTCTGTGCCCTGCCCTCCTCGACCTCTGAAAGAGAAGAAGTAGAAACGTAAGTCCCAGGACATTCAACCTCCCTCCCCCATTAGGTGCCCCTGGAGATGCCATCTCCCCTCTCGCAACCTGATTCTGACCTCTTATGTATGGATGTCACCACATCATCTTCGGTGACAGATGGTGACCTGGCAGTGTGATTGGCTCCAGCCCATTTGCCTCCTGTTGGGATACCCACTCCGTGCTTATTCAATCGAACTGTAATGGATACTACCATCACCTCCTGGAGTTGTTCCACATTGGGAGCAATTGCCGTCCGGATCCACTCAGACTCTGCGGTCGTGGATTGTGGTCTCTTATCTCCTTCCTAACAGTCCACCTACATGTGGTGCCCTAACTGCTCATCCTCCTCCTCCTCCAAGTTGGTGATTTTAATGCCCACCACTCTATGTGGAGTAGTGCTTATCATTTAGTTGTGGGCTCCTCATTGACCAATTTCTTGTAGGCCGCAACTTGTGCCTTCTTAATGAGGGTTTTCACACTAATTTTAGTGCTGCATGTGGCACTTTCTCTGCCATTGATTTTTCACTCCCTCCCCCTCCCCTTCTTCCTTCCTTACGTGAGTCACAATGCGATGACCTCTATGATAGTGACCATTTCCCGTTGATTCTCTCCTTCCCCTCTTGATGGCCAGGTTACTCCACTGGGCTTTTCATCATGCTGATTGGTGTCTATACATCTCCCAGGTCATGTTTACTTGTTCTTTGTCACATTATATTGATGAAGTCATTATGTAATCTGTCCAATAAGATAATAGACACTGCTAATATTGCTGTCCCCCACTCGATGGGACCTGTTTTTCTGTCAGCCAGTCCCCTGGTGGAGCACAGCCATTGTCACCGCCACCTGCGATCGTCATAGTGACTTGCAACATCTTGTTCGGCACCTGTTCACTGCCAGTCTTATTACCCTTAAATGTCTTTGGTGCAAAGTCCTTTACTTAATCAAACGGAGCAATTGTGTCCCCCCAGGGGATCCACAACTCTTTTGTGGATACGTGCGTAGCGAGCACGGGACCCCGAGCTAATGTGGCCCTCCTTCCTTTCCGGGCTGCATACCTTCCTTTTCTGCATCCTTCCCCATCCCCCATCTTCGTCCCCCCCCCCCCCCTCCTCCTCTTTCCTTCCCTTTCTCCCCCTCTGGGCGTATGTTTTGTGCCTATGTCCGGAGACGGACGCTCGAAAATGTAACACATTCTTCGCTTTCTCTGCTTGCAAGTCTTCGTCCTTCCTTTGTCGTTCTCTTTTCCTTACCTCTACCCTTTCTCCACTGTGGCGTTTGAGACCTCTCTTCTTTCCTTTCCTGTTCTTTGTTTTTCTTGTTCTCTTTTTTCCTCCCTGTGCGTGTCTGAAGGCCGACCCACGCATTTCCGTGCGTAGCCACTGACGGGGTAACGCGTAATTCCCTGCCCCGGGTAGACAGGTAGGACCCGTACGTACACCCTTGTAACATCTTCAACTTTTGTGGTCCTGTCCTCCTCAGTTGCGCGTAATACTACGGTATATTGATAATTTTCACTTATGGACCGTCTGACAGCAACTGAATAAAACACAATTTTAGTGCCATACGCGTTTCGCCTTTATTTTCTGCAAGGCATCATCAGTGGCCTGGAATATGTACATATGTTAGCTATTTTATTTACATTTTTGTCACTGTGCCTATAGGTTATAAACAGTTCTAGTGGTTGGTATTTCCTATTAAGTAGTAATGTTTTGAACTGTACTTACAGGTTGCGTAGACAGTTTCTTACATATTACGCTCCTGTTGCATTTTTGGTGTTGTTCTTCTTCCTATGAGCGCCAATTTTCTGTTTTTTCCGCATTCCACAGCACTAAGCACTGAGCGCTTGTTTTAATGCAATGTTTTGGTTTCTGTTGCCGACTGTCAAATGTTTTTGCCAAAGATCGAATATTACTGCCAAACTTATGAGTGTAACTATTGAAGTATCTGTGGTCTGTTCGTGTATGCATTTGTGTGTGTGTGTGTGTGTGTGTGTGTGTGTGTGTGAGTGAGTGTTTTTTGGTGTCGTATTAATTTAATTTAATTTTATTTTATTGTATTTATTTATTTATTTTTGTTTTTGTCCTGTGTATGTGTGTGTGTGTGTGTTTTGGTGTAATATATATTTTTTTGTGCTGTGTGTGTGTGTGTGTGTGTGTGTGTGTGTGTGTGTGTTATATATATATATATATTATGTTATCATTTCCTTTATTAAGTGTAGTAGGGAGCCTGTGTTGATGTGTGTTTGTTCATTTATCACATGTTTGTTTTCTGCTATGGCTTTCTGGATGTGGAAGTTTTCTTGCATTTGTATAAGATGTTTGTCATGGTTGCTTATTCTCATTATTTTCATTTCTTGTTCCATGTTTGTAGGATGATGGTTGTAGTGTTTTAAATGCTCTGCAAATGTGGAATGGTTTGTTTCATACTTCCAACATCTGATATGTTCTTTGTATCTTGTTTCAAAATTCCTGCATGTCATGCCTATGTATACTGCATCACAACTTTGACACTCAAGTTTATATATTCCTGATTGTTGGAATTTGTCCCTCTTGGTAGTTGGCTGGCTTAGGTGTGATTGAAGGGTTTGCCCAGGCTTATATGCTATTTTGAAGCCCTGTCTCTTCAGGATGTTTGCAACTCTGTGTGTTAGTTTATGTGTGTAGGTCATGGTGTACCATCTGGTTCTTTTCTGTGTGGTGTTGTCATTGTGTGTGTTTGTTGAGTGTGTTTGTAAGTTTTCAGCTTGTGAATTCTTTTGTATTGTGGAAATGTTGTGTTTGTTTTTTATTTGTGTTTTTATTTTTTGATTGAGCCTGTGTACCACATGTGTGTCATATCCGTTGTTCCTAGCTATTTGTATGATCGTGTTCATTTCTTGTTCATAGTTTCTCTTGCTGAGTGGGATTCTGTTTAATCCATGTAACATGTGTCTTAGTGCTGCAAGTTTCTGGCTTTGGGGGTGGTTGGATGTGGAATGTATTATTGTGTCCGTGGCTGTTGGTTTTCTAAAGATGTTAAATGTATGTTTTCCATTTTCTTTTTTAATTGTAATGTCAAGAAAATTTATTTGATTTTCTTTTTCTTTTTCAAGTGTGAATTTTATGTTCTTATGAGCTTTGTTTATTTCTGAATGGAGTTCATCTATTTTTTCACTTGGCTCGTCTACCAGACAAATAATGTCATCCACGTATCTGTACCAATATATGATTTTGAAACTTTCATTTGTGGTTATTTTATCAAATATCTGATTTTCAAGGTGACTGATGAAAATGTTTGCTAGTGTTCCTGATATTGGGGATCCCATGGGCAGTCCATCAGTTTGTAGATAATATTCTTCCTCAAACTGAAAGTAGTTTTGTTCAGTTGTCAGTCTGAGCATATCTGTTATTTCTTTTATTGCGTCTGTGGTGAGGTTGCTGTGGGATGAGAGATTTTGTTCTATGATTTCTATTGTTTCTGTGATAGGGATGGAGGTATACATATTTTCTATATCGAATGAAATCAGTGATGCTGTGTGTGGTACCTGTATGTTCTGTATGTTTTCTATTAGGTTTCCTGTGTGTGTTGCTTATTCTCATTATTTTCATTTCTTGTTCCATGTTTGTAGGATGATGGTTGTAGTGTTTTAAATGCTCTGCAAATGTGGAATGGTTTGTTTCATACTTCCAACATCTGATATGTTCTTTGTATCTTGTTTCAAAATTCCTGCATGTCATGCCTATGTATACTGCATCACAACTTTGACACTCAAGTTTATATATTCCTGATTGTTGGAATTTGTCCCTCTTGGTAGTTGGCTGGCTTAGGTGTGATTGAAAAAAAAAAAATAAAATAAAATAAAAACACAAATAAAAAACAAACACAACATTTCCACAATACAAAAGAATTCACAAGCTGAAAACTTACAAACACACTCAACAAACACACACAATCACAACACCACACAGAAAAGAACCAAATGGTACACCATGACCTACACACATAAACTAACACACAGAGTTGCAAACATCCTGAAGAGACAGGGCTTCAAAATAGCATATAAGCCTGGGCAAACCCTTCAATCACACCTAAGCCAGCCAACTACCAAGAGGGACAAATTCCAACAATCAGGAATATATAAACTTGAGTGTCAAAGTTGTGATGCAGTATACATAGGCATGACGTGCAGGAATTTGAAACAAGATACAAAGAACATATCAGATGTTGGAAGTATGAAACAAACCATTCCACATTTGCAGAGCATTTAAAACACTACAACCATCATCCTACAAACATGGAACAAGAAATGAAAATAATGAGAATAAGCAACCATGACAAACATATAGCAGAAAACAAACATGTGATAAATGAACAAACGCACATCAACACAGGCTCCCTACTACACTTAATAAAGGAAATGATAACATAATATATATATAACACACACACACACACACACACACACACACACACACAAAGCCCCCCTCCAAAAAAAAAAAAAAAAGAAATTACATAACACCAAAATACAGACACACACACACACACACACACACACACACACACACACACACACAGCACAAAAAAATATATATTACACCAAAACACACACACACACACATACACAGGACAAAAACAAAAATAAATAAATAAATACAATAAAATAAAATAAAATTAAATTAATACGACACCAAAAAACACTCACTCACACACACACACACACACACACACACACAAATGCATACACGAACAGACCACAGATACTTCAATAGTTACACTCATAAGTTTGGCAGTAATATTCGATCTTTGGCAAAAACATTTGACAGTCGGCAACAGAAACCAAAACATTGCATTAAAACAAGCGCTCAGTGCTTAGTGCTGTGGAATGCGGAAAAAACAGAAAATTGGCGCTCATAGGAAGAAGAACAACACCAAAAATGCAACAGGAGCGTAATATGTAAGAAACTGTCTACGCAACCTGTAAGTACAGTTCAAAACATTACTACTTAATAGGAAATACCAACCACTAGAACTGTTTATAACCTATAGGCACAGTGACAAAAATGTAAATAAAATAGCTAACATATGTACATATTCCAGGCCACTGATGATGCCTTGCAGAAAATAAAGGCGAAACACGTATGGCACTAAAATTGTGTTTTATTCAGTTGCTGTCAGACGGTCCATAAGTGAAAATTATCAATATACCCTTGTAACAGCCAGGCCCAGGGAGGGGTGATTACCCGAGCTGATACCTTCCAAAAGTGCCGATAGGTCCCTCCATCCGTTTTTCGGGAGGTGTGACCTGAGGTGTGAACAACACCTAAGGCGGGAGTGCCCTCAGAGAGGGCCCCCACAAGGGAGGAGCGCGCCATCGGAGACGCCGGTAATCATGGGGGATACTTCCACAATGGTTTCCTTATATTCTACTATGTCTGCTCAAAAGCGTAAGTTCAATGAGTCTCAGCCACAGGCAGTTCTTCCATCGTTGCCACAGTTCCTTGTTGTTTCTCGGTCTGACGAAGGTCATGACTTCTCCACAGTCAACCCTTTCATTATTCAGAAAGGTGTCGACGCAGTTGCAGGTCCTGTAAAGGCTTGTTCCAGATTACAAAATGGCACCTTGTTGAAAACAGTGAGTGCCCTCCAGGCCCAAAAATGGCTGCATACTTCACTGCTACACACCTTCCCTGTCCGGGTGGAAGCGCACCGCACTTTAAATTCCTCACGTGGGGTCGTTTATACCCGTTCCCTTGACGGATTTTCCGATGAGGAAATTCATCACTACCTGTCTGACCAGGGCGTACCGGCTGTTCAGAGTCATGAAAAGGGTTGACACGAACATCGTTCCGACCTGTACTGTCTTCTTGACATTTGACAGAGTTCAACTCCCATCGAACATCAAAGCGGGCTTTGAGAGAATCTCTGTTCGCCCTTACACCCCAAACCCTACACGTTGCTATCGGTGTCAGCAGTTCAATAATACCAGCCAGTCCTGTTCCAATCCGGCCAAATGTGTTTCGTGTGGCAAGGATGCCCATGAGGGTGCTTGTCGTCCTCCATCCCCTCGTTGCATCAACTGTATGGGTGACCACGCTGCTTCCTCTCAAGATTGCCCCATTTTTAAAGATGAAAAGCTCATTCAGGAAATCAGAGTGAAGGAAAAGGTGTCGACCTTTGCTGCTCAAAAATTATTCGCCAGTCGAAAGGCCACTGTGCCTCAGACAGGTAAATACAGCACTGTCCTTGCCTCTCCTCAGCCAACAAAGGAGGCGGCCATGCAGACTTGTGATCTCACCTTTAGTGCCACAGTCGTCAGATCGGCCAGCGCAAAGATTGCCCGTTCAACCTCCCCACTTTCGCCTGCTCACTCTAAGGCTCACCGTTCATCGGATTCTGTTTAATCTCGAGCCCAAAAGTCAGACACCTGGACTTCCAAAAAAGAGCCTACACGTGAAGATTTTTTTACGTACCCCAAATTCACAACCATCAGTTCCTCCTTCATCTAAACATCCTGTTTCCAAGAAGGCCAATAAGAAACCCAGTTCCTCTCCTTCTCCGCCACGGATTGTCTCATCTACAACACCACCTGGCGGTAGCCGCCCTTGTCAGTCTTCTGTGTCGCCGAGGCACACTGCTGGCGGCCGATCAACCGACCGATCGCTGGTGGCAGGAGCTGCTGCTGAACAACCTATGGATCAGGATCTTCTGCCTTCGGCTGACTGCCGTTCCACACTGTCAGTCGCAAGCTCTGAGCTGTTGAGGGCAACCTTGGTCAAATTATTCCATTTTCTGTCCACCCTATGTCCATTATCCATTGGAATATCCGCGGCATTCGAGCCAATCGGGATGAATTGTCGATACTCTTACAATCCTACTCACCGGTCATCTTCTGTATTCAGGAAACAAAGCTGCGTCCCCATGACAGCTTTGTTTTCCCCCATTTTCCGTCAGTCCGATTTAATCTCCCCTCTGTTGAAGGCACTCCAGCACATGAAGGCTCACGATTCTTCTCCATGATACTCTCCATTATCACCCAATCCCCTTACACACTTCCTTCCAAGCTGTCACTGTCCGTCTTTCCCTTTCTGGATACACCTTCTCTCTTTGTACTGTATACATTCCATCGTCCACACCAATGGCACGAGCTGATCTCTTTCATCTTCTTGGTCAGCTTCCACCCCCCTACTTGCTGGATGGGGACTTCAATGCCCACCACCCGCTTTGGGGATATCCACATCCTTGTCCGCGTGGCTCACTATTGATAGACGTCTTCCACCAAGCGGATCTTGTTTGCCTCAGCACTGGGGACCCTACATTTATGTCTGCCTCCATGACAAATTTCTCTCATTTGGACCTTTCAGTCGGTACTGTTCCGCTAGCTCGGCACTTTGAATGGTTCGCCCTTGCTGATACACACTCGAATGACCACTTTCGAAGTGTCCTTAGATTGCAGCCACACCTGCCATATATGTGCCCGCGACGCTGGAAGTTTGCCAAAGCCGATTGTACACTTCTTTCGTCTCTATCGACATTCGATGACAGTCACTTTCCTAGCATCAATGATGAGGTCACTCATATTACAGACGTTATTCTTTCAGCTGCGGAATGTTCAATACCTCGCACCTCCGACTTGCCCCGGCGCCCCCCAGTTCCTTGGTGGAACGAGGCATGCCGTGACGCAATGCGGCAGCGTGCTCTTCGCGTTTTCAGACACCATCCTACATTGGCCAACTGTATCTGCTATAAGCAGTTCCGAGTGCAATGCCGTTGCGTCATCCCCGATAGCAAGAAGGCAAGCTGGGACTTTTTTACTAGCTCATTTAACACCTTCACTCCCTCCTTGGAAGTTTGGAGTCGGATTCGACGGTTATCTGGCGCGCCTAGTTTCTGCCCGGTCTCTGGGGTCACTGTCGCGCATGATACATTAGTGGACCCCATCGCAATTTGTAACTCATTGGGTCAACACTTTGCTGAGATTTCAAGCTCTTCAAATTACCCGCCGGCATTTCTCCCGAAGAAACGCTCTGCGGAAATGCAACCTCTTGCCTTCTCCTCTCAAAATCGTGAAAGCTACCACACTGTTTTCTCCATGCGGAAACTCCAACATGCACTCTCTTCTTCTCGCTATTCCGCCCCAGGACTGGATGGTATCCACATCAAATGTTGCTGCATTTACCATACCATAGTCTGCGTTACCTCCTTCACCTTTATAATCGAATTTGGACTGACAGTACTTTTCCCTGACGGTGGCGGGAAGCTATCGTCGTTCCTGTTCCGAAACCTGTAAAGGACAAACATCTCCCCTCTAGCTATCGCCTCATTTCTCTCACGAGTAGTGTATGGAAGGTTTTGGAGCATATGGTGAATTGCCGTTTAGCTTGGTGGCTGGAGTCTCGCAGTCTTTTAACACCTGCCCAATGCGGTTTCCGGAAGCATCGTTCTGTAGTTGACCATCTTGTTGCCCTCTCCACTTATATCATGAACAATTTTCTCCGGAAACACCAAACGGTAGCAATATTTTTTGATTTGGAGAGAGCATACGATACCTGTTGGAGGACAGGCATCCTCCGCACACTGTTCTGTTGGGGCTTTCGAGGTCGGCTGCCCCTTTTTCTTCGCAAATTTATGGCAGAGTGCGGGTGAACACTACTCTCTCTCGTACTTTCTCCCAAGAAAACGGGGTACCCCAGGGCTCTGTGCTAAGTGTTGTACTGTTTGCCATTGCCATATATCCTATTATGGATTGTCTTCTTCCTGATGTCTCGGGCTCCCTCTTTGTGGACGATTTTGCGATCTACTACAGCTCTCAACGGACCAGCCTTCTTGAACAACGTCTTCAAGGATGTCTCGATCGCCTCCACTCTTGGAGCATCGAAACAGGCTTCCGCTTTTCTCCCAGTAAGACCGTTTGTGTTAATTTTTGGCATCGTACTGAGTTTCTTCCACCTTCCTTACATCTAGGACCTGTCAACCTTCCGTTTTTGGACGTCACTAAATTCTTGGGTCTTATGTTTGACAGAAAACTGTGCTGGTCCTCCCACGTTTCATATCTTTCGGCTCGCTGTCTGCGATCCCTCAACACCCTCCGTGTCCTGAATGGTACCTCCTGGGAAGCGGACCGAGTGGTCCTCCTCCGCCTCTATCGCACCTTAGTGCGATCGAAATTGGACTACGGAAGCATCGTTTACTCCTCTGCTCGGCCGTCTGTTCTTCGTCGTCTCGACTCTATCCACCACCGTGGATTATGTTCAGTGTCTGGAGCTTTTTACACCAGCCCTGTGGAAAGCCTTTATGCTGAGACTGCTGAACCTCTGCTGTCCAATCGGCGAGCTGTCCTTCTGAGTCGTTATGCTAGCCATCTGTCTTCCATGCCTGCAAATCCGGCCATGACATTTTTTTCAACGCCTCCTTGGATGTAGAGTATGCAGGCCGCCCTTCCTCCCTACTACCACAGGGAGTCTGCTTCCATCAATTGCTCCATTCTGTTTCCTTCCACTTTCCTAAAACTTTCTTGACAACTTGGGGCACAGCACCGCCTTGGCTCCGTCCCTAGACCTGCCTGCTCCGTGACCTTTGTCAGTTTTCCAAGGATGGTACCCCTTCACTTGTTTATCGTCGGGCATTTGCTGCTCTATGTGCACAAATGAAGGATGCCACATTTATTTACACTGATGGCTCAAAAACATCGTTAGGTGTTGGGAGTGCCTATATTGTTGGTGACACCCCAAATCGATTTCGGCTTCCCGACCAGTGTTCGGTTTATACTGCAGAGCTTTACACTGTTCTCCAGGCTGTCCAATACATCCGTCGCCATCAGCAGATACAGTATGTTATCTGTTCAGATTCTCTCAGCTCTCTCCTCAGTCTCCAAGCTCTCTACCCTGTCCACCCTCTGGTCCACCGGATTCAGGACTGCCTCCACTTGTTCCACTTGGGGGCATCTCTGTGGCGTTCCTGTGGATCCCAGGACACATTGGTATCCGTGGAAATGAGGCAGCCGATATAGCGGCCAAGGCAGCAGTCTCTCTTCTTCGGCCAGCTATTCGCATGATTCCTTTTGCTGATCTACGGAGTGTTTTATGTTGTCGTGTTGCCTTTTAATGGCACGCACATGGGTCGACACTTCCCAATAATAAATTGTGGGACATGAAAGCTCTTTCCTGTGCTTGGACCTCTTCCTCCCGAACACGTCATCAGGAGGAGGTAATTTTAACTAGACTCGGGATAGGGCACTGTCTTTTTAGCCATCAGCATCTTTTAAGTGGCGATCCTCCCCCACTCTGTCCCCACTGCTCTCAGCTGTGGATGGTAAGACACCTTTTACTTGAGTGCCCCTATTTTACTCCGTTACGTGCCCGTCTACAGCTGTCACCTGATATATCTTCCATTTTAGCAGATGACACGCGCTCAGCCGATCGCGTTCTCGAGTTTATTAGTGCCAGTGAGATGACGTCAGTCATTTGAAGCTCTTTATGGGGACAACCAACCCCATTCTATAGTGGTTTTTTTAAAGCTTTTCAGTTTTTCCAGTTTTGTGAGTTTTGTTCCCATTGCTGCTGGTTTCCAGTTTTGTTGTTCCTCCCAAGTCACAGACCGGGCGCTAATGACCGTAGCAGTTTTGCGCCCAAAAACTATAACAAAAACAAAAAAAGGAGCAATTGTGTGTGTGTTCGGGATTGCTTTCTCTTCTCTAGGTTCTTCTGTCCATTCGTCATGGGTGTAGGCTACACTCCGCACCCTCCCAGGTTGTCAGCAACAGTCTTCCATTCTGGGCCTTCTGCTTCCAGGTGGCCTTTGTACAGATCCATCAGTTCTCACGGAACACCTCACAACCCATTTTGTGATGGCATGGTGTTGCCTTGTTCCGCCTCTGGAAACGACAGTCTGAAGCTTCCCCCCTATGTATTACTCCTTGTCAGGCAGAAACCTACAATGAACCTTTGACTGAATGGGGGCTTCTTCAGGCCGTTTCTTCTTCTCACAATTCAGCCCCAGGCTCTTATTCTGTCCATAATCAATTGCTTCAACACCTCATGCCTCCACAATGCCAATATTCTGGTGTTTAACCATATTTGTCTTTAAGGCATTTTCCCTATTCAATGGAAAGACAGTATTGTGGGTCCTGTATGTAAGCCCAGTGAGGCTCTGTCATCCCTTGATAGTTACAGGCCAATCAGCATGATCAGTGTCCCCTGCAAGTTGGATCCTTGAACCTCTGGATATTTTATGTCCTTACCTGTGCAACTTTTGGTAGGGATGGCATCTGATAGATCATCTGCTTCGATTGGACACTGCAGTTCGGCAGACCTTTCCTCAGCACCACCCTCTTGTCGCAGTTTTCTTTGCTCTTTGTAAGGCCTACAACACAGCTTGGTGCCATCACGTCGTCCTTACACTCGATGAGTGGTGCCTTTGAGGCCGAACCCTCCCAATTTTTATTTGCCAATTCTTATCCCAACAGCTGTTCAGAGTTGAGGTTGGCACCATTCTTGAATCTCTGTGGACCCAGGAGAATGGTGTTCACAGGGCTCCGTGTTAGTGTACTTCTTTCTCTCATCCTTATTAATGGTCTTATGGCCTCTAATGGACCGTTTGTCACTCCTATTCTGTATGTGGCTGATTACTGTATTTGGGCTATGTTGTTTCGACAAGTGGTGCCGACAGTGTTTTGAGGGGGCCGAAATGCACGCTATAAGCGCACGAAGGATGGCGTGAAGTCTGAAACAGGAGACGTAATGAATGCTATAAAGAAAAGTACGTAGCTTCTACTTAACTTTAATCCATCCTTGTTGTATACATCGTTCTTGATGAGACATGCTTTATACGCTAAGTATCAATTGCTATGTAAGGCTAATGGCGCCTTCCTAGGTCATAGCCATGGACTTAGCTGAAGGCTATTCTAACTGTCTCTCGGCAAATGAGAGAAAGGCTTCGTCAGTGTAGTCGCTAGCAAAGTCGTCGTACAACTGGGGCGAGTGCTAGTCAGTCTCTCGAGACCTGCCGTGTGGTGGCGCTCGGTCTGTGATCACTCAGTGGCGACACGCGGGTCCGACATGTACTAATGGACCGCGGCCGATTTAAGCTACCACCTGGCAAGTGTGGTGTCTGGCGGTGACACCACAGGCTAGCTCCCACTCAGTGGCCTTTGAGGAACGACAACTCCAGGGGTCCATCTGGCACACTTCAACATGGACACACTTGCATGGTTTTCAATTCTCCCAAGGGTGGTGCATTTCTGTCACCATACTATGGCCCAGCCTGATACAGAGCTCTGCCTTGACACCCAACAGTTCTGTTTCTTGGGCCTTTTTAACAACAAGCTTGCTTGGTTGCTCCATGACCGTCATCTAAATATTGGCCATTATACCACCAGAGGTGGATTTGCAGCGGTATGGTAAATCCCTTTTTGCTCAGTTGCAGGCCAACTCTTGTGAGGCTACCCCCACCACCTGTCCAATAAACTTCATGCAATCAAGGAGACTCCCACCACATAACATTTTTCACTCAGAAGGAATCTACCATCCTCTGCTCCACCCCACTTTCCTGTTGTTTCCCTGTCCTGTTGCCCCAGTGGTCCTTTTACATGTTTGTTTGCTTGTTTCCATTTTTCGTGGTCTGGAATGTGCTGTGTGTGTTGTTTCTCCCTTGGTTTCTGCCACTGTAGGTCATGGGACCTTGCCCCCCCCCCCCCCCCCCCAACCAACCCACCAAGCCTCTACAAGCAGGCATACAGCATCTGTATGATATAGTTTTAATACTACTTTAAATAAAACAATTCAAATTTCTTCTCTGTGTTAGGTTCACAATCTACATACCACAACAGATAAACTGCTGCCAGTGCATATCTCACTTTGTTTGTTATGACCTGTAGCACTTATGTGACGAGTGATTCCAAAGACAATGTAGAGGCTTTATGGCTTTATTCTTAGATGGTGCTACCACAACAGAATTTATCGTGGGAATAAAGACATCCCAATGAAAATGTCAAACAAAGTGAAGAAACAACAACTGAGAAAACTTGCAAGGACTAGTGGACTCGAATACTCTACTAAAAAGATACAGTGATTGAGGTAAGAAATTTAGTTGGTGCTTCTTGTGAATGTCTAAATATGTTTTGAATGGGTTGGGGAGAGATTTCTACAGCCATTCTGGGACATAGGGGACTTCATTAGGTAGAATGCTTATTTATTTTTTTCCATGCAGCTAGAACCCATAAGAAGCAAATGTACAGGCAACAAAATTAGCAGGCATAACAACACTGTGTGATACAGAGCTCTAAAAGATGGCAGAAGCACTGAAATTTGCAAAGTTGCATTTTTAAGCATCCCTGGTTTGCAGCACAACAGAGGCAGAGTAAAAAATATGCAATGAAAATTTCGAACAGGGGCTACTACTCCATGAGAAGATAGAAGAGGTAAATACAAGCATAGTCCACACGCCTTCTCAGAGGAAGATGTGCAATTAGTCAAGGAAAATATGGAAAGTATTCTGAAATAAAAAAGTCATTGCAGTAGAAAAGATAATATTCATAAATCTCATGTGTCGATGCAATATTCTGTACTAAGTTACTACAACCACTATAAAAATGAATACTGTCATGATATCAAAGCAAAGCCTGTATCTTTTGATAAGTATCATCTCATTTTTATTGAAGATTTCAACATTTCATTCAAACTGCCAAAATCACTTACTTGCCCAATGTGTGATTCAAAGGAAATTGAATTGAAAGCTGTCAAAAAGACATGGAAAAAATGGAGATTTTATATGTGTATATTTCAGCAGTCATCCCTGTAATTTGTCACCAGGTAATTTCTTTGTTTGGGATGAAACAGTAGCATCAGGGGCTTTAGAGGAATTAGACAGCTGCTTACTGAAGTATTTTGAAGATCACAACATAAAAGGGAATAAGTTGATTGCAGTTTCAAACAACTGCTCCAAGCAAAACAAAAACTGCAACATTGTGTATGTTTGGATGCTGCTAATTGCAAACGGAAGGTTTTCCTCCATTCAGTACCACTTACCACTTTCTGGACATTCCATGTTACCAAGTGATTGAGGTTTTGCTGTTATTGAGAAGTATGTTTACTGATGTGTGCAATTTGTGCAATGGGGAAGATAGGAAGAAAGTCAACTTAAACAAACAAGGTCGTCCTCCAGCATCTTAACCAGTTTTTGAAAGAATTACTTCGGGTCACTTTCAGTTGACCCAAAGAAGAAACAAGACCGCATATCAGCACTGAATTGGATATCGCATATTTATCAGAACTTTTACAGAGTCGTAAAAACTAAGAAGACATCTACAAATGATAAGTGTGTGTAGATGCTTTTGCAGATGAGATATGAGAAGTGACAGTAGTGCTGTGATAGTTACAGGAAAACAATGGTATGCCACAAAATATATTCATCACTGCTAAGAAAATATAAAAATTTGTACATTATTAATACAAAGTTCATATTTTTTGCCATTGATTTGTGTGGTTAAGTCTCTGAACAGTGTACACAAGTCACATTAATAATAAAATGTCAGTAACTCCTGCATGGGAACATTTTTTGAGACTTTTTCAACTGAATATCTCCAGTCATAGCTAATGTAGGTTATCATTATTTTTCACAAACTTTAAATTTATGGAATGTCCACAACTCGCAGTATGGAGGTGGCACAAAAGAACAATGAAATTTACCATTTGTCTGCCTCGGTACCTTTGCGATCAGCAAGGCATACTGCTAACTGAAAGGGCTTGGGTTCAATTCATGGCCAGGTCAGAGATTTTTCTCGAGTCCTGGACTGGGTGTTGTGTTGTCCTTATGTTTGTATCATCATAAATGAGAAGAGTATTGTCTCCAATACGCTGTCATATCATCTTTCTATTATTGAGATGGCTACATGGGCATGAACCGAAAGCGAATAAATTGAAATAATAATAATAAAAAAAGTTGCCATCATATCCTGCCAGGTCTCAATGGCCAATGGATTCAGATGCTGCACAGGTTGCCGATTCGAACTTGTTTAGCATGATAGTATGGGTCCAGTAGACAGTTTCTTTCAGTGTGCACCACAAGAAGTAGTCACAAGGAGTGAGGACACTCACTCTGCACCAGTAAATTTGCAGTTATCCAATGCAGTGACTCTGTTTCCAAAATATTCATCAAGAAAGCAAAGCACCCATTCAGTGGTATGTAGTGTGGCCCCATCTCGCATGGATTGCCCAGTGCTTGGTCAGTACTCCCAACACTAGCTGTGTAGAGACTAATTGTTCCAGAATTGCAACGTAACCTTCACTAGTGGTCGTTTCTTGCATGAAAAGAGGTTTTGCTTCATGCAAATTTATATTTTTGAAACACCAAAATAACAAGTTTTCCTTATTCATGACTTTCATTCTGGTGGAAGTACACTTCATCTGTGAACCAGATGCAGCAAACATCTAATCCTTCTTCATTATCAATCATTGTGAAAATCTGGTTTGCAAAGTCTGTCACACAGCTCGTATACGTATGTCCTGCTGGCTTTGGATTTTGAATGCAAACATGTTTGGGCTCTGTCTCAGTATTTTCTGCATACTGGAATGCTTCAGACCAGTCTCTGCTACAATTCTTTGGATGGATTTCCTTGGATTTTGCTTAGTAATCCCAGAAACCTTAGTGACGTTTTCAGGAATAACCACAGCTTGCCTGAGCCAATCATTCCCCACTAGACCATCAACCTTGATGCCTGTCAATTGGAATTTGGGGAAGAACTTGTGAATGCTTTTCCCATCAGGTCCTTTTCAAACATTAACTCATGTTCCAAAACTGCACCTTGTGCAGGTTACTCTGAGGTTACTAATAATATTGTCTGCCAGGTAATAAATATATAACATGAAAAGCAAAGGTCCCAACACTTTTCCCTTGCGTCCCAAAATAACAGGCTGTGTTCTTCTTGCTGAGAAATCCTCAATTCAGTCTCATTTTTTTTTTTTCTGATGTCGCATATAATCATATTTTTTGTTAATAAATGTTAGTGTGGTATCGATTTTACAAGAAACCTGTTTCTTTTTAGATGTCCTGGTCCTGGAGGTGGAAGGATCTCCTCACAGTGGAGGCAGCTCCTGTCAGTAAGCTTTACCAAATTATGGGTACAGCTCCAACAGATCCTCATGAAACCAACTTCAGAAATTGATAGGAAAAACAGAAAACTGATTCCAGACACCCCGTATTTGACCACGAGCATCGGCGACCAGGACTCAGAATTGTGAAAGAGCTTCCTGCAGGCAACTACAGCAATGCCTTCAATTCCTGGTGCTCGCCTAGTGGAACTTTGACAAGATCCTTCACCCAAAGCACACGAAACAAATGTCAAAGGAGAACCAGTGGCAGGTTCAGACCTACCTTATGTGATAAGAAAAAATGCTAAACAGATTGATAACTGGTGTTTCACAATGCAAAGTCAACTTCACAAAATAGTGCTTCAGCAGTGATGATGAAATTTGCCATTGTGGTGGCCTGCAGGAGCATCAACATCTATTTGTCTGTTAACAGGAACCTGCTGGACACACTACTACAAGTGATCTTGCTGCAGCTAAGAAAGCAGCCAAAATTGTCAAATAGTGGGCTCTCCCCAGAATTTGAAGAAAGCGCTTCATGCAGGCAACTACAGCAATGCCTTCAATTCTTGGTGCTCGCCTAGTGGAACTTTGACAAGATCCTTCACCCAAAGCACACGAAACAAATGTCAAAGGAGAACCAGTGGCAGGTTCAGACCTACCTTATGTGATAAGAAAAAATGCTAAACAGATTGATAACTGGTGTTTCACAATGCAAAGTCAACTTCACAAAATAGTGCTTCAGCAGTGATGATGAAATTTGCCATTGTGGTGGCCTGCAGGAGCATCAACATCTATTTGTCTGTTAACAGGAACCTGCTGGACACACTACTACAAGTGATCTTGCTGCAGCTAAGAAAGCAGCCAAAATTGTCAAATAGTGGGCTCTCCCCAGAATTTGAAGAAAGCGCTTCATGCAGGCAACTACAGCAATGCCTTCAATTCCTGGTGCTCGCCTAGTGGAACTTTGACAAGATCCTTCACCCAAAGCACACGAAACAAATGTCAAAGGAGAACCAGTGGCAGGTTCAGACCTACCTTATGTGATAAGAAAAAATGCTAAACAGATTGATAACTGGGGTTTCACAATGCAAAGTCAACTTCACAAAATAGTGCTTCAGCAGTGATGATGAAATTTGCCATTGTGGTGGCCTGCAGGAGCATCAACATCTATTAGTCTGTTAACAGGAACCTGCTGGACACACTACTACAAGTGATCTTGGTGGAGCTAAGAAAGCAGCCAAAATTGACAAATAGTGGGCTCTCCACAGAATTTGAAGAGAATTATCTTGCTGTTTTTTTAAATCTTCCTGTCTGTATTTTATCAATACTTGCGGTACATATTTTTCCCTGTATTTTTACTGTTATTAATTTCTATCTGTATGTTACTGAATTTCCTCTGTAACTGATTTTTTATATGTATTCAATCTCAATATGTATGTTATTAATGCTCTGTCGGTTTTGTAATAATTCAATGTCCTGGACGTGTAAAATATAGTAAATAAATTTCGAGATTTAAAAGAGTGTTTGCGTGTTATTGCTGGCAATGCTTGCAAAATACGGTTGCGCTGTGGTGCTTCTATTGCTTTACACAGAAATCAATATTCACATGAATTTATCAGAGTTGAATAGATCAAACAGCTCAGCTGTGGTAATAATACTGAAGAAATGACACAGCAACTACTTATTGTTCTGTGTTTCAAAAATTAACAGCTTCAGATGATTTTTGCATCCATCTTCTGAAGTTCCTTATGCTATCATAATAAATTTTAGAGGTACTGGAACAACTGTTCTTGTGTGCAGCTGTTAGTCTTTGCTTTCTCACATCCACTCAATCTGCAGCTCTTGATCTTTAACTAGGGGCCATTAGGAGATGCACACTCCTACTATATCCCCGACCCTGCCATCAGCTACAACTACTCCTCTGTGCCTTGAGAGGTGTTTACTCCTTTCCTGAAACAGCTATCAGAAGTCCTCTAGTAGGAGCCTGGAGTTGTTCATACCTATTACATTCTGATGTAGAAATCGGCTACCAGAAGTCCTCTATTAGAAACCTTGAGTTGGTGTTCGCACCTGCTACATTCTGATGCAGCCATCAGTACTGGAGGTCCTCCAGTAGAGATCTTGAGGAGATGTCTACTGCTAGTATGTTCTGACCCAGCTGTCTGCTACTAAAAGTCGTCTAGTAAGGCCATTGAGATGTTATCGCCTTCTATGTTATGATGCAGACATCAGATGTCCTCTAGTAGGTGCCTCGAGAGTTGATTTCCATACCTGCATTCTGACATGGCCATTGGCTGTCCTCTAATAGAGATGTTGTTGAGATGCGCACTCCTGCTACGTTCTGACACAACCATCAGCTACTAAAAGTTTTCTATTGCGGACCCTGAGGAGAAGTACATTTCTATTATGTCCTGATACAAACATCGCTACTGCAAAAATCCTCTAGTAGGGGACTTGAGGAGATGCATACTGCTACTATGTTCTGACACAGCTGTTGGCTACTATAGGAGCTCTAGCGTGGGCCTTTAGGATATGTTCACCCTTATTACTACATTCTACCACAGCCTTCAGCTACTACAAGCACTCCAGTGTGGGCCTTGCAAGTCTTTGCTACAAATGCTAGTTCCCGTTGTATCCCTGAATGTTGACCATTCCACCTGGCACGCCCTGTATATTTCCAAATGGTAGGCCTGAAATGAAACCATTGCTTTTATCCCCTGTTTTGTTGATGTTGGGCTTTGTACGTACTGCCGTTATCTTGCTTTCTGCTCTACTTTGATAGTGGCTCCAGTTGCTTCAGGTATGTCACATTGAGCTGAAGAAACTCATTAATGTTTAGATACCATTGAGCTTCCTGGAAAGCATTTGACACAGTGCCTCACTGTAGTCTGATAACAAAGGTATGAGCATATGATAGAGTAGGTTCCCAGATATGTGAGTGGCTCGCCTGTACGTTGTCCTCACTGGTGAGTATTCATCAGAGAGAAGGGTATTATCCAGAGTGCCCCAGGAAAGTGTGATGGGACCACTGTTGTTATCTGTATACATAAATGGTCTTATAGACAGGGTGAGCAGCAGTCTGTGGCTGTTTGTTGTTGATGCTGTAGTGTATGGGAAGGTGTTGTCACTGAGTGACTGTAGTATGACACCAGATGACTTACACAAAATTTCTAGTTGATGTGATGAATGGCAGCTACCTTTAAATGTAGAAAAATGTCAGATAATGCAGATAAGCAGGAAAAATAGTCCCGTAATGTTCAAATACAGCATTAGTAGTGTGCTGCTTGACACAGGTATGTTGATTCGATATCTAGGTGCAAAGTGATATGAAATGTTTATCTTGTCATAAAGACTTCATTTTTATTGTCTGTATGGATTTTAATTCCCATTTACTTTCACAATCATCAGTTATTTTGCTGCCCAAACAGCAAAAGTCATCTACTGTTAGTGTCTCATTTCAGAGTTTAATTTGAGTCCTTTGCCATCTCTGGAAGAGTTACAATGTAATCAGTATCTTACAAAATTTTTATTTCTTCGCCCTGAACTTTAATTCTGTTTCAGAAGTTTACTCAATGTACAAGTTGAATAACATGTAAGATAGGTTACAACCCTGTCTCTGTACGTTCTTTCAAATACTGCCTCTCTTTTTTGTCCTTGAACTCTTAAAAGCTGCAGTTTGGTTTCTGTACAAGTTGCAGATAACCATTTGCTCCCCATATTTTATCTTTATTAATATCAGAATTTCAAAAAGTTTATTTCAGTCAGTATTGTCAAAAGATTTCTCTAAATCAACAAATGGTACAAATGTAGATTTACCTTTTTTTTCAGTCGAAAATACCTCAGTTTCCTGTTTTTACAGATTGTTCGATTTTTGACATGCATGTTTCTTTCTAGTCTCTGGCAGAGACAAGCACGGATTGTTACTGTAGTTAAGTGGTGAATCATTCATAAATGCCACGTTCTTTGCCAGCAGTTGGTGTGTTGGTCTAGCCACTTGTAGTCAAGTGTGATTAGTAACCGTTTTAAATTAATCTTTTCATCCCTAGTCCACCTTTTTAAGTAGACCCCTGTAACTGTGACACAAGCTGGAGTGTCTCGTCAGCCTGATGCGACAATTCTGTGTAACAACACAATCTTCTACATAAGATGACAATCAGTTTCTTGTTCAAAACAGATAAATCCAAAGTTCTAAGTATTGTCATTTCCCTGAAACTATAATCAGATTCTGAAAAGTGAATTTCCAGTGAAGTCTTCTCTTTAAAACTATGATACTAGCTACAGAAATTACCGTAGTTCTTTTTGAAAATACAACATTGATAGCAAAATCTTTGTAACTTCCTGGCAGATAAAAACTGTGTGCCAGACTCGTACCTGAGCACAGAACCTTTTGCAGGCAAGTTCTCTGCTAATTAAGCTACTCAAGTACAATTCATGATCCATTCTCACAGCTTTACTTTCGTCAGTATCTCAGAAGAACTTCTGTGAAGTGTGGAAGGCATGAAATGAGGTACTGGCGCACTCGCTCTGTGTGTGTGTGTGTGTGTGTGTGTGTGTGTGTGTGTGTGTGTGTCAGTTGTGAGACATTCTCAGATAGCCCAGTCAGTTAAGCAGTTGCCCAGAAAAGAAACGGTCTTGGTTCGGGTTTCAGTCCGGCACACAGTTTTAATCTGCCAGAAAGGTTCACATCAGCATATACTGTGCTGCAAAGTAAAAAAATTCCCCAAGGCTGTGTCTAAGCCGTGTCCCTACAATATCCTTTCATCCAGGAGTGCCAGTCCTGCAAGTTATGCGTGAGAACTTCTGTGAAGTTTTGAAGATAGGAGATGAGTTACGGGAGGAAGTAAAGCTATGAGAATGGGTCTCGAGTTGTGTTCGGGTAGCTCCATTGGTAGAGTACTTGCCCATGAATGGCAAATGTCGTGGGTTCGGGTCGAGTCTGGTGCACAGTTTTAATCTGCCAAGAAGGAAATTCATTCTGGAATATCTTTGCAATTTATATAGCTGTGAAGAGAGACTGTCATTCAGTGAGGACTTTTTCACAATTCACTTGGACAAAAACAGAATTGAGACATCTTAAACACTTCAGGAAATATCTAAGGTTAACAACTTAGCTGACTGACCCTGTATATAAATGCCATAGCAGATAATACAGAAGCACCATAAGGCTGCTCGCAGATGATGCTGTTGTGTTGCTAGAATAGTATAGTGAATTGCAGGAAGAGCTGTGTTGGATTTACACTTGGTTCAGGAATTGGCAGCTGACCCTAAACATGAATAAATGTAACACATAGTGCATAAACAGATGAAAAGGCCCATTCTTGTACAATTATGAGTGTTTAATAAGCACTGAAGGCAGTTGCATCCATTAAATACATGGGGGACTGATGACCTTTGCTGTTTAGTCCCCCTTAAACATCCCAACAACCAACCATTAAATAACTGAGAGAGTGCATAAAAGTAATTTAAAGCGTTATGACTGCATAAAACTATATTGTAGGAAAGGCAGAGGCCAGACTGAAGTTTGTTGGAAGAATCATCAGGAAGTGTTGTCCACCCATGAAGGTAGTAACTTACAAACCCTTGTTCTAATATTACTAGAATATTGGTCATCAGTCTAGAACCCTTGCTGGATAGGAAAGATAGAGGAAATAGAGAAGATCCTAGAAAGCAGTGCATTACATCCTAGGTTCATTTAGTAAGTGTAAATGTGTCCTGGTGGTGTTCATCCGAATCCAGTCATATATGTTACAAGACATGCATTGTTTATCATGGTGTAGTATACGGTTAAAATTCTGTGAACACATTTCTAGAAGTGTCAACTGTTATATTGTTTCCCCCTACTGTATCACGATGAAAAAAATCATGAAGGTAACCTGTGAGAGGAGAGATCTGAGCTCACAGAGGCTTACTGATAATTATTTTTCCTGCACAACATTTGTGACTGGAACATCAAAGGGGGGGGGGGGAGGAGGAGGAGGAGGAGGAGGAGGAGGGGGGGGGGGAGGAATGTTAGAGTGGTACGCAAAGTACCACACACCATAAGATGGCTTGCAAAGAATGGAGACAGGTAATGAATAGTAAAAACGGCACAAATGCTACTGGTAAAGTAAATTTAGCTTTCGGCCAACAAGGCCTTTGTCAAAAATAGATAACGTACACACACACACACACACACACACACACACACACACACACACACACACACACACACGCAAAACATGACCAGTCTCTAGTCTGGAGCCAATTACATTGGTACATTCCATCCTGGATTTTCCATTGTTTGGTAAAGTAAACAGTGTTTTGAAAATGAAGTTTCTTGTATGCATAAAATTGAATATTTGAAATGAGTGTGCATTACCGTTTTTAACGAATGGTTGTGATTTATGGACATTTAAACTGAAAAAGCATTCAAAAACTGAGATTAATCAGCAGTAGAGGAGTGCATGTTGGCAATCAGTTGGAGACACACATACCAATGAATATAATGAACTGGAATCTGAAAATACGCTTATAATAAAAATGCTAAGCAGGTGAGCAGGACATGTAGGTAAGTATATAGATGGTAGATGGACCAAGGAAGCTCACTGCTGGATTCAAAGATAAGAAAATGACTTAGTTGATGGTGTAATGAAAGGTAGATAGGTAGCATTAGACAACTTGCAGGAGCAACATGGATGAATATATGTGAAGAATGCAGCACATGAATAACTGTGGAGGAAAACTTTATCCAGCAGTAGGTTTCAAGTGGATGACGGTGGTAGTAGTAGTGATCAAATAAATATTAGTATCTAGCAAAATGGCAATAACACAGGTTTGTGAATTGATTTAGTCTCATGTCTGAAAGATAATGAAATATTTTTCTGTTAGTAAGAAAATTTCATTTTAGTTCCCATGTGGTAATTACCCCCCAGGTTGGAAACAACTGAAGTAGATGATGAATTTATTCCTCTCTGTGAAGATCTGAATTCTCACTCATCAACAAGATCACAGTGAAGGAAATCAGTGAACAAGGAAGTACACTGAGGTGACAAAAGCCATGGGATAGTGAATGCATATATACAGATTGTGCTAGTGTCACATACATGAGTACAAAAGGCTAGTGCATTGGTGGAGCTGTCATTGGTACTCAGGTGATTCGTGTATGAAGATTAATAATACAATTATGGCCACATTACAGAAATCAACAGATTTTGAATGCAGAATGTTAGTTGGATAAGGGATATCCATTTCGGAAATCGTTAGGGAATTCAATATTCTGTGATCCTCAGTGTCATGAGCGTACCAAGAGTACATTTCAGGCATTACCTCTCAGTATGGACAATGCAGTGGTCATGGCCTCATTTGCATAGATTTGTCAGTGCTAATAGACAAGCAACACTGCATGAAATAACTGCAGAAATCAATGGGGACATGATGAACATATCCATCAGGACAGTGCGGCAAAATTTGGCGTTAACGGGCTATGGTAGACAGATGTGAGTGCCTTTGCTAACAGCCCATCATCACCTACAGCACCTCTCTTGGGCTAGTGACTGTATCTGTTGGCCTCTAGATGACTAGAAAACTGTGGCCTTCTCAGACGAGTCCTGATTTCAGTTGGAATAATGTACTATGGGGTGGACCTGATGAGCCGAAATGGTCACATAATCGTTGGCAGTATTGTGGCCTTGCAGTGTAATGACAAGTCTCATGGAATACCTTGATGTGGCTGCCCAAATCATCACTGCAGCCCCACCATGTTTCACTCTTGGAGCATAAACTCAGTCAGAAGTTGGGAGCAGTGTGAAACAAGACTCACCTGACCAAATGACTTTCTTCCATTGTTCCATAGTCCAGGTTTTATGGCTCCGTCACATTTTCCCATTACATGCATTTGAAATTACAGTTCACCCTGCAGTTTCCACTCCGTGGAGTTCCTTTCATGTTGTTTTGGTGTTAACAGGGTTCACAGGGGCGAAATTCAGTTCTGCAGTGATTTTTGCAGCTTTTTTCTCTTAGTTTTCATCACAATACTCTCCAATCACTGTCTGTCATGATCAATCAACTCACACTTATGACCACATTATTACTTACAAGGGAACCTCCCCATCGCACCCTCCTCAGATTTAGTTATAAGTTGGCACAGTGGATAGGCCTTGAGAAACTGAACACAGATCAATCGAGAAAACAGGAAGAAGTTGTGTGGAACTATGAAAAAATAAGCAAAATATACAAACTGAGTAGTTCATGCGCAAGATAGGTAACAAGGAAATAGCAAGCTTGGGAGTGCTGTGGTCCCATGGTTAGTGTGAGCAGCTGCAGAACGAGAGGTCCTTGGTTCAAGCCTTCCCTCTGGTGAAAAATTGAAGTTTTATTTTCAGTTTATGTGACAAACACTTATGTTTTAATCACTTTTTTGGGAGTGGTTATCACATCCACAAGAAAACCTAAATCAGGCAAGGTAAAAGAATCTTTTTACCCATTCGCCAAGTGTACAAGTTAGGTGAGTTGACAACAAATTCCTGCCATGTGACGCACATGCCGTCACCAGTGTCGTATAGAATATATCAGACATGTTTTCCTGTGGAGGAATCGGTTGACCTATGACCTTGTGATCAAATGTTTTTTGGTTCCCATTAGAGAGGCACGTCCTTTCGTCTACTGATCGCACGGTTTTACGGTGTGGTAGCAAAACACAGACACTAAACTTATTACAGTGAACAGAGATGTCAATGAACGAACGGACAGATCATAACTTTGCGAAAATAAAGAAAGTAAACTTTTCACCCGAGGGAAGACTTGAACCAAGGACCTCTCATACCGCAGCTGCTCACGCTAACCACGGGACCACGGTGCTCCTGAGGTCACACTATCCTTGATGTTGTATATCTTGCACATGGACTACTCAGTTGTATATTTTGCTTATTTTTTCATAGTTCCACACAACTTCTTCCTGTTTTCTCAATTGATCTGTGTTTAGTTTTTCAAACCTATCCACTGTGCCAACTTATTACTACATCTGAGGGGGGTGCGGTGGGGAGGTTCCCTTGTTAGTGTATGATGTTTTTCAGTTTTCCCTGTATGTAGTATAAATATTCAAGACACTGAATAGCTGCCATTCATAGCCAACTGGCTAATTGCCTTGCAAGGCCTGAATATTTTTATAGTAGGGGCGGCATATAAAGACTGGCAAAATAATAGTCTGTAATCTTGATAATTACATTTAGTTTATAAAAATGTAGGGCAAAAATTTAATAATGTAGATGACTTACAAATTCCAGGAATCATTTGCTTTAACTAAGAGACAGCTGTTTAGAAAATGTGTAAAGCTGTCATGTTCAAAATTTTGCTAATTTATGTAGTCTTAATCACGAACTTAATTCACTAATGAAGATTGTTATCTGGTTCAGAAAAAGTGTAGCAACAAAAGTAGTCAAATCCTGTAATCTAGCAAGCATAATGGCTAAAATGGCAAAAGTAATTTTGGGTGTGACCAATCTATACTATGGCCTGCCCAGTTAGCTGAGCGATCTAATGCATGGCTTTCCGGAGTGGGAAGGAGCACCTGGTCTCTGGCCCGAATCCACCCGGAGGGCTTGTGTCGAGGTCCGGTGAGCTGGCCAGTCTGTGGATGGTTTTTAGGCAGTTTTCCATCTGCCTCGGTGAATGCGGCTGGTTCCCCTTATTCTGCCTCAGCTACACTATGTCGGCGATTGCAGTGCAAAAAGTTCTCCACGTATGCGTACACCACCATTACTCTACCACGCAAGCACTCGTCTGGTATGAGACGTTCCCTGGGGGGAGGGGGGGCACAGGGGGCCAAACAAACTGCACAATAACCCTGGGTTCAGTGTGGGGTTGTGGACCACTGTGGCTGCGGCGGGGATGGAGCCTCTCTGTCGTTTCTAAGTTCCCGGTCAACATACAATACAATACAATACAATCTATACTATGGTCCAATATAAGGACAAGTCGTATGACATTGTTACCAAATATCTTGAAAAGTTCTTGGATTTACTTCAAATTTTTACACCACACTCTAATGAACATCCAGATGAACACAGGCTATATATATATATATATATATATATATATATATATATATATATATATATATATATATATATATATATTAAAAATTTATAGCCTGTGTTCATATATATTACAGTATATGTAATATATAAATGGGAAACATTGTTACTAAATATAAAAAAAAAAAATAGCTTCTCTTCAGGTATAGAATGGCTGGAAATGCACTTATTTCTGGGTTCTTATTTCATGTAACTTGGTGCACATTACACTATTCTAATTATTGGGTTTGGTTAGTGCATTCTCTTTTATGCCAGCCTGCCTACATTAATTACTGAGTTGTGTAAATTTAATGTACAGGGTGATTATAATTAAAGTTAAACTTTCGAAACACTGTAGAAATAACACCACTGGTCAGAATGACATCAAATTGCAGCAGAATATTATCAGAGAAGAGGGAAAACGTTATGGCAGAAGGAAAAAGAATAGTGTGAAAATTGATCAGTAGATCGTGCTGTATGTGTCAGAACATGTAAATGAAAACACTTGTTGTGTGCACGACCCATTGAAATTGGTATAAACATGTCGGGTACACAGCTTTTCCTCCTCCTGCAACTGTAACGTTTGCCATGACTGTCTCACTGCAACATCGCACTCTGCTTGTAAGGCTGTATTACAAGACTGATGACTATACACATTGCTCTGCAGAAGGTCCAGACACAGTAGGGTTTGAAAAAAGGCGTTGGTCCGATGACTGCTGTGGGTCTGGAGAAAATGATTTGGAAATTCGAAAAGATGGGTTCTTTTGGTGTGCAACCTGGTAGAGGGACGAAACAAATTGGTTCAACGTCAATGGAAGCAGTGACCACAGCAATGCAGGAGGAGACGAGTGGTGATGAGCAAATGTGTAGTGCATAGAGAATTGCCCGTGGAAGATATTGTGGACAGACAAAGTTTACTTACATCTGACAGGATATGTCAATACACAGAATTGTCGAATATGGGCAATGGAAAATCCACACACTAATCAACCAGTACCACTTCATCCTGAAAAGGTCACTGTGTGGTGCAGGTTTATGGCCATATTTTTTTCAAAGAGACAGGTGCTTCTGGTCCGGTTACCTGTACCGTCACTGGTAAGTGCTATGGGAGTTTTGCGCACAACCACATCATTCCAGCTCTCCAACAGCATGGATGGGATCACTTTTATGCAAGATGACACATCTCCATGCATTGCAAATACAGTTAAGCAGCTGCTGAAGCGCCATTTTGGAAATGCTATAATTTGCAGCCGCCATTTCTGTAGAGCCTGGCCATCCTGATCATCTGATCTTAATTCATGTGACTTCTGGCAGTGGGGCTATCTGAAAAAGGTTGTGTTCAGTGTTCTGATTGCAAACTTAGATGCATTGAAGGCATGCACTGCACATCACATTCTGAATGTGACCCCGGGAACACTTTGATCAGTTGTGGAACATGCTGTTTCTCGATTTCAACGATTTGCAGAAAACGGTGGACAGCATATTGAACATCTTTTGCACCAGTCACACGGAAATCAATAATCTGATTTGATTTTGATTGATGCTTTTTATGCCATTTTTGGCATCAAGACAATTAAAAACTGATTTTTCGCATCCAATGTGATATGACCTTGCCATGGTGGATGGGCTTACGTAACTAACAGTATCACACCTGTACACCCATGCACACTGAGTAGTACAGTTTGTGTAACTTCAAATGTACACCTTAGGCATTGTTGTATGATTCATTTGTCATTTGTAGTTGACCACTATTAAATTATGATGCTTACAGCGCCATCTATTGCTACATTTTGTAACTATTTATTTTTCTTCTGCCATACGTTTTCACCATTCTCCAAGAATATTCTGTTGCAATTTGACGTCTTTCTGACCAGTGGTGTTATTTCTACAGTGGTTTGAAAGTTTAACTTTAATTATATACACCCTGTATTTCAAATTGGTATTAGCATAACTTACTTTGTAGTATTTAATAACAGTGTCTTCTATTGGTTTCTGTTTGCAATTTACCCAATACCTATTGTGTGGTATTGGTTTGGCAGTCTACTTTAATATTGACACTCAGATTTAACTCAGACATGGGAGTTTTCCATTATTTTAGTTTTTGACAATGCTTTTATTTTATTTTATTTTAGGTCATGGTAAACAGCTCAGATGACATAATGATTTTACTTTGTTACTGAACTTATTTATGGGTAGGTCGGGTGTCATGGCTGCTTGGTCACAGTGTTGGACTGCAAAGCTGGATATCCATGCTCACATCTCCTTCCCGCCCTTTTTTTTTTTTTTTTTTCACAAAATTATGAACTGTCCAACCTGTCATTGATGTGTCTGTTCGCTGAATTCAAATTTGTGTCTGTGTCATGGTATGGTGTAATATCCATTTGCAACAGCGAGGTGTAGCAGAGGGACCTTCAGACATATATACCTACCCTTACCTCTACACAAGTACCACATGTAGCGACAATAGTAGATTCTTACCACATGACTCATATTCTGTGTTCAACATATAGCATGACAGTTGCCAAGACCACAGAAGGAGAACAGACATGTCAATGACCAGTTGGAGAGTTCATAAATTTATGAGGGGGGGGGGGGGAAATGGGCATGAAGGAGATTTGATCACGGATCTCGAGCTTTGCTGTCCAACACTGTTACCATGCAACCATGATGCTGTGGTTCTTGCAACTCGCTCAATGTTGCACACCTTACGCTTGGAGCATCCACTGTTTCTATTTTGCTTCTTTTTTTACAGTCCAGTGCACTTTGTTTCTCTTTTTATGCTTGATCTGTCCTCAGCTTTTGACGGGCTTTCCATTGGACCATGTTACCACTGAATCAGAGGGGGTTGCGATGGGGTGTTTCCCTTGTTAGGTCAATTCAAATGGTCAATGTACCTGCATCTGCTTTTTCTTTTCTTTTCTTTCCCCCTTTTTTTTTTTTTTTCAGGAAATTATTACCTATGTGGTACTATGTGGGCCAATGAAAACCAAATAAGTAGCTTAGATGGAGCCATTCTCGTTTTGCTAAGTGGTAGGACAACAGGCAATACATACATGAAGTAAGAACCCAGAAATAAGTGCATTGCTAGCCATTCCACACCTGAAGAAAAGCTAATTTTTTAAATATATATGGTAACAATGTTTCCCATTTATATATTAAATATGCAGTATATTTATGTAATATACATATTTAAAATTTATAGCCTGTGTTCATCTGGATGGTCATTAGTGTGTGGTGTAAAAAATTGAAGTAAATCCACAAAATTTTCAAGAATTTAGTAACAACGTCAAACAAGTTGTCTTTATATAGTACAGTAGTATAGATTGGTCACACACAAAATTACTTTTGCCATTTTAGCCATTATGCTTGTTAGATTCTAGGATCTGACATACTTTTGTTGCCACAATTTTTCTGAACCAGATCACAATCTTCATTAGTGAATTAAGCCTGCATAAATTAGCAAAATTTTGAACATGACAGCTAAATGTAATTATCAAGATTACAAACTATTATTATGCCAATCTTTATATACCACCCTTATCATAAAAATATTCATCCTGTGCAAGGCAGTCAGCCAGTTGACCATGAATGGCAGCTGTTCAATGTTCTCAATATGTTCCAAGTGTCAGTCGTGGTCAGAATAGTGTTCGAGGTAATCATGAGTGCACGATGTCAGAGCTAAGTGGCCTCAAATTTGGGTAAATTGTTGGTGCTCATATGATGAGTGCTTACATAACCCAAGTAGCCAAAGTGTGAGGTGTTTGAAGAGGCACCATTCTGAATATTTATACTACATACAGGGAAAACTAAAAAACATCATAGACTAAGTTACAACATGGTCAAAAGTATGTTTTGACTGATCATGACAGACACTGATCAAAGAGGATTGTGGCAAAAAAATAAGAGGATGGCGGCTGCAAATGTCACTGCAGAATTGAATTTAACACTTGTGAACCATGTTAACATCAAAACAACATGAAAGGAACTCCTTGAACTGAAAACTGCAGGGTGAACCTCAGTTTCAAACCCTATCATCAAAGATGCAAACTAATAACTTCTCAAAAAAAAAAAAAAAGCAGAGGCAGGCACATTGACCATTTGAATTGACCTAACAAGGGAAACTCCCCATCACAACCCCCTCAGATTTAGTGGTGACATTGTCCAGTGGAAAGCCCATCAAGAACGGAACACAGATCAAGCATAAAAAGAGGAAGAAGGTATACTGAACTGTGAAAAAAGAAGCAAAGTAGAAACAGCTAATGGTCCAAGCTAAAGATGTGCAACATCAAGTGCATTTGACTAACAATGATGTCATGGTTATGTGGTCATGATGTACTGCGAAGGGGGAGATCTGTGATAAAGTCTCTCTCTGCCTCCCCCTTTTTTCCTCTCTCTTCTTCTTTTTCTTTTCTTTTCCACAAAATTATGAACTGTCTGTCCAGTCATTGATGTGCCTGTTTGGTGAATTCAAATTTCTGTCAGTGTCATGGTGTAACATCCATTTGCAACAGCGAGGTGTAAGGCAGGGACCCTCAGACGTACGTACCTCCTCTTTGTTCTATGCAGGTCCCAAGTTGTGACTCTTGCGTTTTGTTTCAGAAATATTTCAACTCTTGAACTCCTTTGTTGTAACATAGTTCACACCTGTTTATTTCATTTCTGGGAGAGGTCCATGCAGCATCTGCCTGCTCTCACTATTCATCACATTTACTTGCGACGATCATGTATTCTTACCACATGACTCATATTCTGTGATCAACATATAGCATGACAGTTGCCAAGATCACAGAAGAGAACAAACACGTCAATGACCAGACGGACAATTCATAAATTTATGGGGGAAAAAATGGATATGAGGAGAGATTAAAACACAGATCTCCAGCTTTGCAGTCCAACACTGTGACCACGCAACATGACTCCACGCTCCTTGGAACTCACTTGGGCCATTCACCATTTCTATTTTGCTTATTTTTTCACATTTCAGTACACTTTCTCCCTGTTTCCATGCTTGATATGTGTTCAGTTTTTGAAGGGATATCCACTGGGCCATTTTACTACTAAATCTGAGGGGGTTGCGATGGGAAGTTTCCGTTGTGAGAATCAGCTCATAAAGACAGTTACTGGAGAAGTATGGTACAATGTTAGTAGAATCATGATGTAACCAGTAATTTTCACATGCAAAATGTACTTCTAGAGATCAAATTCACACTAAATTCTGAATCTATAGGTTATTGATTACTTTTTGCTTGTGGAGCTACAGAGCAACTCTGATAATTATTATAAATAAAAATACAACTGGAGCTACATTAGCCATAAAAAATCTATAATATATTTTGGCAACACGAATATTAAACACAAAACTGTGTTACGGATGTTTGAGGAATCAGACACATGACACACCTTTGAAAAATATGTCTGTAAATGCAGATGTAGAGCACTGTCACACACCAAAAAAATATGCAAATGAAAGTGAGGTTTAAGGAGTTGGAATCAATATAACCTGTATTAATAAATTATTTTATTTAACGTGGAAGACTAGTACACAAATAAAACAAATACTATAACATGAGATATGCACAGTACAAGATGTACAGTGATATAATTTACAGTAAACTAACACAGTTCTACATACTGCAGAGTTGGTGCACAAAAACAAACTATAACAAAATTATAACTTTTCTCATTTATGGTCTGAACCAAAATTATTGACATAGTTTCCTTATTTCAAACTGTAGCCCTTGTAAACAACTAAATTAACAACCTCAAATGAAACACACGTATATTACTACAGACTTTACATCATAAATAAAAGCCAGACTCTGAAGTGCAATGAACAGAAATATTTTGTACAGTAGAGTTAAAACTCTTGTAAAGGCACTAGACTGAAAGGCTTTTAACAGTTAAAGAGAACTGTTACTGAATACATTAACTAACTACTGGCATATCATGGAAAATGACAGACATTCATCACATATCATTTCCATAAAACTTAGGAAAGTTTACTATGCAGTCACATCACAGCAAAAATACACTCAGGTTATAAAGAAGTGCAATTCACTGTTATGATGTCAAAAACATAATTTTCTTCTTAGCCAACAGGAAGACTTTGCTCTGTAATTACAACCTGCATTTAAGATCACTGCTTACCAGTTGTGATTCATTTATATAGAACTGTTACTGATATACCCGTAACTACAAAAAGTATGAGGCCGCACAAAATGTAAACAAAAGCTTTCTGTGCTAAGGATTTCTGTTGTTATCACTGTATGTTCAGTTAATTCCAGTTAATGTAGCAACGTGTATCTCATCTCCAAAAGATGCTTTTTTTCCTTTAAATTTAGCAGTGGAGAGAAGCTCACAAACAGCAAAAGTATGAATTTTCTCATAATTTTTATGAATCTACAATACACCGACATCAAAACCTTCAACATTAAAAATTATTTTTGTTTTTGAGATGCATATTTCAATGGAATATTGCTCTAGACGTAATGGGCAAGTTCATTCCATTTTTTCTCATCATTTTAAATTCTAATTCTGAGAAACAGTACCAATCTTCACAATAGATTCTTAAGACCATCTTTCAGTTAATTTGTGTAAACAGTGCAGCATTCAAAACAGGTACTCTGCAGAGGCTGTCACTTACTCAAACAAAAACAGGAAGGAGAAGAATCATCATACACAACTTTTTCTGTACATTTCAGCTAAAATATGTTTTTAACAGCTTCCCCATTTCTTTAAAGTTCATCTTAAATATTCTTTGGGTTTTCCAAACATAATTAACCACAATGAGCACCACTATCTCACTCTTCCAATTTAGTTAATAATAACTGCTTAAAACACTTTGAGAAGCGACATCATCTAATGAAAGAAAATGCAAAAATTAATAAAAGAAGACATCATCACGGAGAAACCAGCCATCAACTATTATAAAACAGAACATCAGCTATGGCACTCTTCATGAAGCATTGCAGTGCAAAGACACATGTACTGGAAGCAGATATAAAAATTAGCCTTTAAGTTCACTTGTGTGCAAGACTTCTGGCACTGATGGTTTATTGGTAAGTGGTAATGTCATTAGTTTATTTATTCAGTTGGGCTTATTGCAAGCGGATGTTAGCAACCTGGATTAATTTACTAATTCAGATTACAATTTTAATTTTCCATGAAAGTTTAGTTTCAACAGTCCCTCCCAACACAGAACACAGATTACAGTTTCTGGTAACTGAAAAAAATAGATAAGAATTGAAATCGTGTGACAAAGGAAGAAAGGGCCAATTTTTTTTTTATTATGATAACTTTATTTTTTCAATAAGTAGCTATGATTTAGGAACATCTTAGAGTCCAATAATACAAGTGACTATGAGGGCACACAACTTTAGGTGCCAACTAAAGTGACAAGTTATTCAAAAGGGAAACCTCAGATGCAAACAAATGTACTGCATATTTAAGTAGCAACATATTAAAAGTTATACCCACTGTAGTCTTTAAATGTTCAGAACATTTTAACAGATAGCAGTAACTTAGATAGAGTAGATGAAACTTCAGCAGCCGTATGTTTCACTAATTTCCAGTAAATCATTAAATCTGTCTTGTCAGTCTGACTACACTGAAACATATTTTGGGTGCTGATTCCAAGCTACTTGAAATGGTACACAATTATGTACCTCTCACATTGGTCTAAAATCAACACTCAAGATATACTTCAATGCCCAAACAACCCAAGTGTATGATTTACTGGGAATGAGGGATACATAATTGTGTTCATGTTTCATTGCTGGAATTTATGAGATAAGTGTTAACATAATCAATATTGAGAGAGAGAAAGAGAGAGAGAGAGAGAGAGAGAGAGAGAGAGAGAGAAAGAGAGAGAGAGGAGTTCTTTATTTTTTAATCCTTTGTCTTAATGCTTCAAGTGTCACATTATTTGTAAGATTGATAGGTGGTGTTTCTCATTTTAATAATTACATATGTCCACTTCCCTAGCATGTGAGCCATGGCATACATGCTTTATGGTGCAGCATGACAGTATTCATTGTTGGGTTTCTTCTGCATGTTCTAAATGGGATTGTTTCTCATACTGTAGTGAATGAGTTGCACTCAAAACACTTCCATGACGCATTTGCTCAAGTAATACTAACAGCATCTGCCTTTGTCTTTCTTTCTGCATTTTGTGTTACTAGATGATGATCAACTCTCACAGTTTGTGAAAAATGTCATCTTATCTTTTGATTGTGGGACTTCCTTCCACTGCTAAAGAAGCAAAGCTTTGTATGATTTCAATATTTAACTGCAATTTTGATGATTTTAATGCATTTTGCTTCTATAAAAAAAAGTGACAAATGTTACAAATTTGCATTAACAAACATTCCTAAAGCCCTGACATTTGTTAAATGAAATGATGAGTTTAATCTCTCTCTCTCTCTCTCTCTCTCTCTCTCTCTCTCTCTCTCTCCCTCCCTCCCTCCCTCCCTCCCTCCCTCCCTCCCTCCCTCCCTCCCTCTCTTGGCATTAAAATGAAGGCTTTCATCTTAATAAAAGCTTTCCTTAATTTTTTTTAGATTTATCCTTAGTATACTGTACAATTGTTACCAGGCTATTTAGCAATACTGTAAATTAAAACACACTGTCCTATTTTTCACTTCCGTTTATCCCACTCTATATTTCAATGAATTCCACACTGATATATTTCTACTGCAAAGAACATTAATTACTTAGAAACACCTTACCATCTGCCCTGACCGAAGTGGCAGCACAACTGTATTATGTCTGAGAGAGAGAGACAGAGAGAGAGAGAGAGAGAGAGAGAGAGAGAGAGAGAGAGAGAGAGAGAAAGAAACAAGCTACTTTCCAGTATTGTCCAATTTATTACTGTTTTTTATGGCTCATAAGTTATTCACTGACAGCAATTGTGCATTGTGCAACTATTTTCTACGGAAGTCTTTTGCTGTCTAGTTCAGATGTGGATGGTATAATATGACGATGAATTCAGTGTGTTTTATATTCACTTTCACCACCCATCAGAGCACATGATGCTCAGTAATCATCGTACATATTTATAAAACTAACTACCACATTTCTCATCACCTAATTTAACAACAGAAAAAGTATCACTCACTACTTTGTTTTAGACATCTGTAAATTATTTCACAGGCATCCTCCACTTTTTTCTAAGGCAAGAAACTTAACAATAATAATAATAGCAAACTGTAGCTCATGTCCACAAAGGCATTTTCTGTGATTGCTGCACTCTACATACTGCTTAAAAAGCTCTTTGGATTTGAAAATGTCTTTATGTTATCAAGTGATCAAGAGTAGCTTCTGCTATGTCTGAGCTCACAGTGGGATTCTTTATAAAATATAATTCTACCAGTTACAGTTCATTTACCATACATGTAATAACTTTTGAGTACTGTAAAATTTTTAAGAAATACCAAAAAGTGATATGTTGCTTTTAAAATACTAATAGTGGTGCAAAATCTTGCAGTCAATAGAATAAAAAAGGAACACAATGGTGGAAGGTCCTTGGCTTATATATTATGTTTTATAGATGTGGCAGTCCAATAT